>NW_027457711.1:0-54205 GCF_050624435.1 Tenrec ecaudatus
CCTAGTGTCCCCTAGTTAACCTACATTCTCCAAGTGCCCGCTAGGGAACCTACATAGTTCAAGTGCCCGCTCTGGAACATACATAGTCCAAGTGCCCGATAGGGAATCTACATAGTCCAAGGGCCCGCTAGTTAACGTAGATAGTCCAAGTACTGCTAGTTAATCTACATAGTCCAAGGGCCCGCTAGTTAACCTACATTGTCCAAGTACCCGCTAGTTAACCTAGATTGTCCTAGTGCCCGCTAGTTTACCTACATAGTCCAAGTTCTCCCTAGGTAACCTAGATAGTCCAAGGGCCCGCTAGGTAACCTACATTGTCCTAGTGTCCCCTAGTTAACCTACATTCTCCAAGTGCCTTCTAGGGAACCTACATAGTCCAAGTTCCCGTTAGTTAACCTAGATAGTCCAAGTGCCCGCTAGGTAACATAGATAGTCCAACAGCCCGGTAGGTAACCTACATACTCCAAGTACCCGCTAGTTGATGTAGATAGTTCAAGTGCCAGCTAGGTAACCTAGATAATCCAAGTGCCCGCTAGGTAACCTACAAAGTCTAAGTGCCCGCTAGGTAATCTATATAGTCCAAATGCCCGCTAGGGAGCCTATATAGTCCAAATGCCCGCTAGGTAACTTAGATAGTCCAAGGGCCCGCTAGGTAACCTACATAGTCCTAGTGCCCCCTAGTTAACATACATTCTACAAGTGCCCGATAGGGAACCTACATAGTCCAAGTGCCCGCTAGGTAACCTACATAGTCCAAATGCCCGCTAGTTAACCTACATAGTCCAATGCCCGATAGGGAAGCTAGACAGTCCAAGTGCCCGCTAGGTTACCTGCATATTCCAAGTGCCCGTTCGTTAACCTACATAGTCCAAGTGCCCGCTAGGTAACCAATATAGTCCAAATGCCCGCTAGGGGCCCTAATAGTCCAAATGCCCGCTAGTTAACCTAGATAGTCCAAGTGATCGCTAGTTAACCTAGATAGTCCAAGTGCCCGCTAGTTAAGCTAGATAGACCAAGTGCCCGCTAGGTAACCTACATTGTCCTAGTGCCCCCTAGTTAACCTACATTCTCCAAGTGCTCGATAGGGAACCTATATAATCAAGTGCCCGCTAGGGAACCTACATAGTGCAAGTGTCCGCTATTTAACCTAAGTAGTCCAAGGGCCCGTTAGTTAACATACATAGTCCAAGTGCCCGGTAGTTAACTTACATAGTTCAAGTGTCCATAGGGAACATTCATAGTCCAAGTGCCCGCTAGGGAACCTACATAGTCTAAGTGCCCGCTAGGGAACCTACGTAGTCCAATTGCCCGCTAGGGAATCTACATAGTCCAAGGGCCCCGCTAGTGAAAGTAGATAGTCCAAGTGCTGCTAGTTAATCTACATAGTCCAAGGGCCCGCTAGTTAACCTACATAGTCCAAATACCCGCTAGTTAACCTAGATCGTCCAAGTGTCCGCTAGTTAACCTACATAGTCCATGTGCCCGCTAGGGAACCTACATAGTCCAAGTGCCTGCTAGGGAACCTACATAGTCCAAGTGCCCGCTCTGGAACATACATAGTCCAAGTGCCCGCTAGGGAATCTACATAGTCCAAGGGCCCGTTGGTTAACCTACATAGTCCAAATGCCCGCTAGTTAACCTAGATCGTCCAAGGGCCCGCTAGTTAACCTAGATAGTCCAATGCCCGCTAGTTAACCTACATAATCCAAGTGCACGCTAGGTAACCTAGACAGTTCAAGTGACCACTAGGTTGCCTACATAGTCCAAGTGCCCACTAGTTATCCTACATAGTCCAAGTGCTCACTAGTTAACCTAGATAGTCCAAGTGCCCGCTAGTTAACCTAGATAGACCAAGTGCCCGCTAGGGAACCTACCTAGTCCAGGTGCCCCATAGGGAACCTACATAGTCCAAGTGCTCGCTAGTTATAATAGATAGTCCAAGTACCCGCTAGGAAACGAACATAATCCAAGTGCCCGCTAGTTAACGTACATAGTCCAAGTGCCTGCTAGGTAACCTAGATAGTCCAAGTGCCCGATAGGAAACCTACATAGTCCAAGTGCCCGCTAGTTAACATAGATAGTCCAAATACCCGCTAGGAAACATACATAGTCCAAGTGCCCGCTAGTTAACGTACATAGTCCAAGTGCCCGCTAGGTAACGTAGATAGTCCAAGTGCCCGCTAGGGAAAGTACATAGTTCAAGTGCCCGCTAGGTAACCTAGATAGTCCAAGTGCCCGCTAGTTAACCTACATATTCCAAGTGCCTGCTAGGTAACCTAGATAGTCCAAGTGCCCACTAGTTAACCTACATAGTCCAAGTTCTCCCTAGGTAACCTAGATAGTCCAAGGGCCCGCTAGGTAACCTATATTGTACCTAGTGTCCCCTAGTTAACCTACATTCTCCAAGTGCCCGCTAGGGAACCTACATAGTTCAAGTGCCCGCTCTGGAACATACATAGTCCAAGTGCCCGATAGGGAATCTACATAGTCCAAGGGCCCGCTAGTTAACGTAGATAGTCCAAGTACTGCTAGTTAATCTACATAGTCCAAGGGCCCGCTAGTTAACCTACATTGTCCAAGTACCCGCTAGTTAACCTAGATTGTCCTAGTGCCCGCTAGTTTACCTACATAGTCCAAGTTCTCCCTAGGTAACCTAGATAGTCCAAGGGCCCGCTAGGTAACCTACATTGTCCTAGTGTCCCCTAGTTAACCTACATTCTCC
Source organism: Tenrec ecaudatus (assembly GCF_050624435.1). Taxonomy (NCBI): domain Eukaryota; kingdom Metazoa; phylum Chordata; class Mammalia; order Afrosoricida; family Tenrecidae; genus Tenrec; species Tenrec ecaudatus. Next base: position 2,723 of record NW_027457711.1, read on the forward strand.
AAGTGCCTTCTAGGGAACCTACATAGTCCAAGTTCCCGTTAGTTAACCTAGATAGTCCAAGTGCCCGCTAGGTAACATAGATAGTCCAACAGCCCGGTAGGTAACCTACATACTCCAAGTACCCGCTAGGTGATGTAGATAGTTCAAGTGCCAGCTAGGTAACCTAGATAATCCAAGTGCCCGCTAGGTAACCTACAAAGTCTAAGTGCCCGCTAGGTAATCTATATAGTCCAAATGCCCGCTAGGGAGCCTATATAGTCCAAATGCCCGCTAGGTAACTTAGATAGTCCAAGGGCCCGCTAGGTAACCTACATAGTCCTAGTGCCCCCTAGTTAACATACATTCTACAAGTGCCCGATAGGGAACCTACATAGTCCAAGTGCCCGCTAGGTAACCTACATAGTCCAAATGCCCGCTAGTTAACCTACATAGTCCAAGTGCCCGATAGGGAACCTAGACAGTCCAAGTGCCCGCTAGGTTACCTGCATATTCCAAGTGCCCGTTCGTTAACCTACATAGTCCAAGTGCCCGCTAGGTAACCAATATAGTCCAAATGCCCGCTAGGGGCCCTAATAGTCCAAATGCCCGCTAGTTAACCTAGATAGTCCAAGTGATCGCTAGTTAACCTAGATAGTCCAAGTGCCCGCTAGTTAACCTAGATAGACCAAGTGCCCGCTAGGGAACCTATCTAGTCCAAGTACCCACTAGGAAACGTACATAGTCCAAGTGCCCGCTAGGTAACGTACATAGTCCAAGTGCCCGCTAGGTAACGTACATAGTCCAAGTGCCCGCTAGGTAACCTAGATAGTCCAAGTGACCGCTAGTTAACCTACATAGTCCAAGTGCCTGCTAGGTAACCTAGATAGTCCAAGTGCCCACTAGTTAACCTATATAGTCCAGGTTCCCCCTAAGTAACCTAGAGAGTCCAAGGGTCCGCTAGGTAACCTACATTGTCCTAGTGCCCCCTAGTTAACCTACATTCTCCAAGTGCCCGATAGGGAACCTATATAATCAAGTGCCCGCTAGGGAACCTACATAGTGCAAGTGTCCGCTAGTTAACCTAAGTAGTCCAAGGGCCTGTTAGTTAACATACATAGTCCAAGTGCCCGGTAGTTAACTTACATAGTTCAAGTGTCCGTAGGGAACATTCATAGTCCAAGTGCCCGCTAGGGAACCTACATAGTCTAAGTGCCCGCTAGGGAACCTACGTAGTCCAATTGCCCGCTAGGGAATCTACATAGTCCAAGGGCCCCGCTAGTTAAAGTAGATAGTCCAAGTGCTGCTAGTTAATCTACATAATCCAAGGGCCCGCTAGTTAACCTACATAGTCCAAATACCCGCTAGTTAACCTAGATCGTCCAAGTGTCCGCTAGTTAACCTAGATCGTCCAAGTGTCCGCTAGTTAACCTACATAGTCTAAGTGCCCGCTAGGGAACCTACATAGTCCAAGTGCCTGCTAGGGAACCTACATAGTCCAAGTGCCCGCTCTGGAACATACATAGTCCAAGTGCCCGCTAGGGAATCTACATAGTCCAAGGGCCCGTTGGTTAACCTACATAGTCCAAATACCCGCTAGTTAACCTAGATCGTCCAAGGGCCCGCTAGTTAACCTACATCGTCCAAGGGCCCGCTAGTTAACCTAGATAGTCCAATGCCCGCTAGTTAACCTACATAATCCAAGTGCACGCTAGGTAACCTAGACAGTTCAAGTGACCACTAGGTTACCTACATAGTCCAAGTGCCCACTAGTTATCCTACATAGTCCAAGTGCTCACTAGTTAACCTAGATAGTCCAAGTGCCCGCTAGTTAACCTAGATAGACCAAGTGCCCGCTAGGGAACCTACCTAGTCCAGGTGCCCCATAGGGAACCTACATAGTCCAAGTGCCCGCTAGTTAACATAGATAGTCCAAGTACCCGCTAGGAAACGTACATAGTCCAAGTGCCTGCTAGGTAACCTAGATAGTCCAAGTGCCCACTAGTTAACCTACATAGTCAAAGTTCCCCATAGATAACCTAGATCGTCCAAGTACCCGCTAGTTAACCTAAATAGTCAATGGGCCCGCTAGTTAACCTACATAGTGCAAGAGCCCGCTAGCTAACCTAGATAATCCAAGTGCCCGCTAGTTAACCTTGATCGTCCAAGTGCCCGCTAGTTAACCTACGTAGTCGAAGTGCCCGGTAGTTAACTTACATAGTTCAAGTGTCCGTAGGGAACATTCATAGTCCAAGTGCCCGCTAGGGAATCTACATAGTCCAAGTGCCCGCTAGGGAACCTACGTAGTCCAAGTGTCCGCTAGGGAATCTACATAGTCCAAGGGCGCGCTAGTTAATCTACATAGTCCAAATACCCGCTAGTTAACCTAGATCGTCCAAGTGTCCGCTAGTTAACCTACATAGTCCAAGTGCCCGCTAGGGAACCTACATAGTCCAAGTGCCCGCTCTGGAACATACATAGTCCAAGTGCCCACTAGGGAATCTACATAGTCCAAGGGCCCGCTAGTTAACGTAGATAGTCCATGTTCCGCTAGTTAATCTACATAGTCCAAGGGCCCGTTAGTTAACTTACATAGTCCAAATACCTGCTAGTTAACCTAGATCGTCCAAGGGCCCGCTAGTTAACCTACATCGTCCAAGGGCCCGCTAGTTAACCTAGATAGTCCAAGTGCCCGCTAGTTAACCTACATAATCCAAGTGCCCGCTAGGGAACCTAGAGAGTTCAAGTGACCACTAGGTTACCTACATAGTCCAAGTGCCCGCTAGTTATCCTAGATAGTCCAAGTGCTCACTAGTTAACCTAGATAGTCCAAGTGCCTGCTAGTTAACCTAGATAGACCAAGTGCCCGCTAGGGAACCTACCTAGTCCAGTTGCCCCATAGGGAACCTACATAGTCTAGTGCCCGCTAGTTAACATAGATAGTCTAAGTACCCGCTAGGAAACGTACATAGTCGAAGTGCCCGCTAGTTAACGTACATAGTCCAAGTGCCTGCTAGGTAACCTAGATAGTCCAAGTGCCCACTAGTTAACCTACATAGTCAAAGTTCCCCATAGATAACCTAGATCGTCCAAGTACCCGCTAGTTAACCTAAATAGTCAATGGGCCCGCTAGTTAACCTACATAGTGCAAGAGCCCGCTAGCTAACCTAGATAATCCAAGTGCCCTCTAGTTAACCTATATTGTCCAAGTGCCCGCTAGTTAACCTAGATCGTCCAAGGGACCGCTAGTTAACCTAAGTAGTCCAAGGGCCCGTTAGTTAACATACATAGTCCAAGTGCCCGGTAGTTAACTTACATAGTTCAAGTGTCCGTAGGGAACATTCATAGTCCAAGTGCCCGCTAGGGAATCTACATAGTCCAAGTGCCCGCTAGGGAACCTACGTAGTCCAAGTGTCCGCTAGGGAATCTACATAGTCCAAGGGCCCGCTAGTTAACCTACATAGTCCAAATACCCGCTAGTTAACCTAGATCGTCCAAGTGTCCGCTAGTTAACCTACATAGTCCAAGTGCCCGCTAGGGAACCTACATAGTCCAAGTGCCCGCTCTGGAACATACTTAGTCCAAGTGCCCACTAGGGAATCTACATAGTCCAAGGGCCCGTTAGTTAACGTAGATAGTCCATGTTCCGCTAGTTAATCTACATAGTCCAAGGGCCCGTTAGTTAACCTACATAGTCCAAATACCCGCTAGTTAACCTAGATCGTCCAAGGACCCTCTAGTTAACCTACATCGTCCAAGGGCCCGCTAGTTAACCTAGATAGTCCAAGTGCCCGCTAGTTAACCTACATAATCCAAGTGCCCGCTAGGTAACCTAGACAGTTCAAGTGACCACTAGGTTACCTACATAGTCCAAGTGCCCGCTAGTTATCCTAGATAGTCCAAGTGGTCACTAGTTAACCTAGATAGTCCAAGTGCCTGCTAGTTAACCTAGATAGACCAAGTGCCCGCTAGGGAACCTACCTAGTCCAGGTGCCCCATAGGGAACCTACATAGTCTAGTGCCCGCTAGTTAACATAGATAGTCTAAGTACCCGCTAGGAAACGTACATAGTCGAAGTGCCCGCTAGTTAACGTACATAGTTCAAGTGCCCGCTACGTAAGGTAGATAGTCCAAGTGCCCGCTAGGGAACGTACATAGTCCAAGTGCCCGCTATATAACCTAGATAGTCCAAGTGCCCGCTAGTTAACCTACATAGTCCAAGTGCCTGTTAGTTAACTTTGATAGTCCAAGTGCCCACTAGTTAACCTACATAGTCAAAGTTCCCCCTAGGTAACCTAGATCGTCCAAGTGCCCGCTAGTTAACCTAAATAGTCAATGGGCCCCCTAGTTAACCTACATAGTGCAAGAGCCCGCTAGCTAACCTAGATAATTCATGTGCCCGCTAGTTAACCTATATCGTCCAAGTTCCCGCTAGTTAACCTAGATCGTCGAAGTGCCCGCTAGTTAACCTACATTGTCAATGGGCCCGCTAGTTAACCTACATAGTGCAAGAGCCCGCTAGTTAACCTAGGTAGTCCAAGTGTCCGCTAGTTAACCTACATAGTCCACGTGCCAGTTAGCTAACCTAGATAGTTCAAGGGCCTGCTAGTTGACCTACATAGTCCAAGTGCCCGCTAGGGAACCTTCATAGTTCAAGTGCCAGCTAGGTAACCTAGACTGTCCAAGTGCCCGCTAGGTTACCTACATAGTCCAAGTGCCAGTTCGTTAACCTAGATAGTCCACGTGCCCGCTAGTTAACCTAGATAGACCAAGTGCCCGCTAGGGAACCTACCTCGTCTAAGTGCCCGCTAGGGAACCTATATAGTCCAAGTGCTATCTAGGTAACCTAGATAGTCCAAGGGCCCGCTAGATAACCTACATCGTCCAAGGGCCCGCAAGTTAACCTAGATAGTCCAAGTGCCCGCTAGTTAACCTACATAATCCAAGTGCCCGCTAGGTAACCTAGACAGTTCAAGTGACCACTAGGTTACTTACATAGTCCAAGTGCCTGTTCGTTAACATACATAGTCCAAGTGCCCGCTAGTTAACCTAGATCCTCCAAGTGCACGCTAGTTAACATACATAGTCCAAGGGCCCGCTAGTTAACCTACATAGTCCAAGGGCCCGCTAGTTAACCTACATCGTCCAAGGGTCTGCAAGTTTACCTAGATAGTCCTAGTGCCCGTTAGTTAACCTACATAGTCCAAGTGCCCGCTAGGTAACCTAGACAGTTCAAGTGACCACTAGGTTACTTACATAGTCCAAGTGCCTGTTCGTTAACCTACATAGTCCAAGTGCCCGCTAGGTAACCTATATAGTCCAAATGCCCGATAGGGACCCTAATAGTCCAAGTGCCCGCTGGTTTACCTTGATAGTCCACGTGCCCGCTAGATAACCTAGATAGACCAAGTGCCTGCTAGGGAACCTACCTAGTCCAAGTGCCCGCTAGGGAACCTATATAGTCCAAGTGCTATCTAGGTAACCTAGATAGTCCAAGGGCCCGCTAGATAACCTACATCATCCAAGGGCCTGCAAGTTAACCTAGATAGTCCAAGTGCCTGCTAGTTAACCTACATAGTCCAAGTGCCCGCTAGGTAACCTAGACAGTTCAAGTGACCACTAGGTTACTTACATAGTCCAAGTGCCTGTTCGTTAACCTACATAGTCCAAGTGCCCGCTAGTTAACCTAGATCGTCCAAGTGCACGCTAGTTAGCCTACATAGTCCAAGGGCCCGCTAGTTAACCTACATAGTTCAAGGGCCCGCTAGTTAACCTACATCGTCCAAGGGCCTGCAAGTTAACCTAGATAGTCCGAGTGCCCGCTAGGTAACCTAGACAGTTCAAGCGACCACTAGGTTACTTACATAGTCCAAGTGCCTGTTCGTTAACATACATAGTCCAAGTGCCCGCTAGGTAACCTATATAGTCTAAATGCCCGCTAGGGACCCTAATAGTCCAAGTGCCCGCTGGTTATCCTAGATAATCCAAGTGCTCGCTAGTTAACCTAGATACTCCAAGTGTCCGCTAGTTAACCTAGATAGACCAAGTGCCCGCTAGGGAACCTACCTAGTCCAAGTGCCCGATAGGGAACTTACATAGTCCAAGGCCTGCTAGGGAACCTACATAGTCCAAGTGCCTGTTAGTTAACCTAGATAGTACAAGTGCCCGCTAGGTAACCTAGATCGTCCAAGTGCACGCTAGTTAACCTACATAGTCCAAGGGCCCGCTAGTTAACCTACATAGTCCAAGGGCCCGCTAGTTAACCTACATCATCCAAGGGTCTGCAAGTTAACCTAGATAGTCCAAGTGCCCGTTAGTTAACCTACATAGTCCAAGTGCCCGCTAGGTAACCTAGACAGTTCAAGTGACCACTAGGTTACTTACATAGTCCAAGTGCCTGTTCGTTAACCTACATAGACCAAGTGCCCGCTAGGTAACCTATGTAGTCCAAATGCCCGCTAGGGACCCTAATAGTCCAAGTGCCCGCTAGTTATCCTAGATAGTCCAAGTGCTCGCTGGTTAACCTTGATAGTCCACGTGCCCGCTAGTTAACCTAGATAGACCAAGTGCCCGCTAGGGAACCTACCTAATCAAGTGCACTCTAGGGAACCTATATAGTCCAAGTGCTATCTAGGTAACCTAGATAGTCCAAGGGCCCGCTAGATAACCTACATCGTCCAAGGGCCCGCAAGTTAACCTAGATTGTCCAAGTGCCAGCTAGTTAACCTACATAGTCCAAGTGCCCGCTAGGTAACCTAGACAGTTCAAGTGACCACTAGGTTACTTACATAGTCCAAGTGCCTGTTCGTTAACCTACATAGTCCAAGTGCCCGCTAGTTAACCTAGATCGTCCAAGTGCACGCTAGTTAACCTACATAGTCCAAGGGCCCGCTAGTTAACCTACATAGTTCAAGGGCCCGCTAGTTAACCTACATCGTCCAAGGGCCTGCAAGTTAACCTAGATAGTCCGAGTGCCCGCTAGGTAACCTAGACAGTTCAAGCGACCACTAGGTTACTTACATAGTCCAAGTGCCTGTTCGTTAACCTACATAGTCCAAGTGCCCGCTAGGTAACCTATATAGTCCAAATGCCCGCTAGGGACCGTAATAGTCCAAGTGCCCGCTAGTTATCCTAGATAATCCAATTGCTCGCTAGTTAACCTAGATAGTCCAAGTGTCAGCTAGTTAGCCTAGATAGACCAAGTGCCCGCTAGGGAACCTACCTAGTCCAAGTGCCCGATAGGGAACTTACATAGTCCAAGGCCTGCTAGGGAACCTACATAGTCCAAGTGCCTGTTAGTTAACCTAGATAGTACAAGTGCCCGCTAGGTAACCTAGATCGTCCAAGTGCACGCTAGTTAACCTACATAGTCCAAGGGCCCGCTAGTAACCTACATAGTCCAAGGGCCCGCTAGTTAACCTACATCATCCAAGGGTCTGCAAGTTAACCTAGATAGTCCAAGTGTCCGTTAGTTAACCTACATAGTCCAAGTGCCCGCTAGGTAACCTAGACAGTTCAAGTGACCACTAGGTTACTTACATAGTCCAAGTGCCTGTTCGTTAACCTACATAGACCAAGTGCCCGCTAGGTAACCTATGTAGTCCAAATGCCCGCTAGGGACCCTAATAGTTCAAGTGCCTGCTAGTTATCCTAGATAGTCCAAGTGCTCGCTAGTTAACCTTGATAGTCCACGTGCCCGCTAGTTAACCTAGATAGACCAAGTGCCCGCTAGGGAACCTACCTAATCCAAGTGCCCTCTAGGGAACCTATATAGTCCAAGTGCTATCTAGGTAACCTAGATAGTCCAAGGGCCCGCTAGATAACCTACATCGTCCAAGGGCCCGCAAGTTAACCTAGATTGTCCAAGTGCCCGCTAGTTAACCTACATAGTCCAAGTGCCCGCTAGGTAACCTAGACAGTTCAAGTGACCACTAGGTTACTTACATAGTCCAAGTGCCTGTTCGTTAACCTACATAGTCCAAGTGCCCGCTAGTTAACCTAGATCGTCCAAGTGCACGCTAGTTAACCTACATATTCCAAGGGCCCGCTAGTTAACCTACATAGTTCAAGGGCCCGCTAGTTAACCTACATCGTCCAAGGGGCTGCAAGTTAACCTAGATAGTCCGAGTGCCCGCTAGGTAACCTAGACAGTTCAAGCGACCACTAGGTTACTTACATAGTCCAAGTGCCTGTTCGTTAACCTACATAGTCCAAGTGCCCGCTAGGTAACCTATATAGTCCAAATGCCCGCTAGGGACCCTAATAGTCCAAGTGCCCGCTAGTTATCCTAGATAATCCAAGTGCTCGCTAGTTAACCTAGATACTCCAAGTGTCCGCTAGTTAGCCTAGATAGACCAAGTGCCCGCTAGGGAACCTACCTAGTCCAAGTGCCCGATAGGGAACTTACATAGTCCAAGGCCTGCTAGGGAACCTACATAGTCCAAGTGCCTGTTAGTTAACCTAGATAGTACAAGTGCCCGCTAGTTAACCTAGATAGTCCAAGTGCCTGCTAGTATACCTACATAATCCATGGGCCCGCTAGTTAACCTACATAGTGCAAGGGCCCGCTAGTTAACCTACATCGTCTAAGGGCCCGCTAGTTAACCTAGATAGTCCAAGTGCCCGCTAGTTAACCTACATAGTCTAAGTGCCCGCTAGGTAACCTAGACAGTTCAAGTGACCAATAGGTTACCTACATAGTCCAAGTGCCCGTTCGTTAACCTACATAGTCCAAGTACCCGCTAGGTACCCAATATAGTCCAAATGCCCGCTAGGGGCCCTAATAGTCCAAATGCCCGCTAGTTAACCTAGATAGTCCAAGTGCTCGCTAGTTAACCTAGATAATCCAAGTGCCCGCTAGTTAACCTAGATAGATAAAGTGCCCGCTAGGGAACCTATCTAGTCCAAGAACCGGCTAGGAAACGTACATAGTCCAAGTGCCCGCTAGGTAACATACATAGTCCAAGTGCCCGCTAGGTAACGTAGATATTCCAAGTGCCCGCTAGGGAAGTACATAGTGCAAGTGCCCTCTAGGAAACCTAGATAGTCCAAGGGCCCGCTAGGTACTTACATTGTTCTAGTGCCCCCTAGTTAACCTACATTCTCCAAGTGCCCGATAGGGAACCTACATAGTCCAAGTGCCCGCTAGGTAACCTACATAGTCCAAATGCCCGCTAGTTAACCTACATAGTACAAGTGCCCGATAAGGAGCCTATATAATCCAAGTGCCGGCTAGGGAACCTACATACTCCAAGTGCCCGCTAGGTAACCTACATAGTCCAAATGCCGGCTAGTTAACCTACATAGTCCAAGTGCCCGATCGGGAGCCTATATAATCCAAGTGCCGGCTAGGGAACCTACATAGTCCAAGTGCCCGCTAGGTAACCTACATAGTCCAAATGCCCACTAGTTAACCTACATAGTCCAAGTGCAATATAGGGAACCTACATAATCCAAGTGCCCGCTAGGGAACCTACATAGTCCAAGTGCTCGTTAGGTAACCTACATAGTCCATTGGCCCACTGGTTAACCTACATATTCCAAGTGCCCGCTAGTAAACCCACATAATCTAAGTGCCCGTTAGCTAACCTAGATAGTCCAAGGGCCCGCTAGTTGACCTACATAGTCCAAGTGCCCGCTAGGTAACCTAGACAGTCCAAGTGCCCGCTAATTAACCTACATAGTCCAAGTGCCCGATAGGGAACCTAGATAGTCCAAGTGTCCTCTAGTTAACTTACATAGTCCAAGTGTCCGTTAGTTAACCTAGATAGTCAAAGTGCCTGCTAGGTAACCTAGATATTCCAAGTGCCCACTAGGTAACCTACATAGTACAAGTTCCCGCTAGGTAACCTAAATAGTCCAAATGCCCGCTAGGGAATCTACATAGTCCAAGTGCCCGCTAGTTAACCTAGATAGTCCAAGTGCCTGCTAGTAAACCTACATAATCCATGGGCCCGCTAGTTAACCTACATAGTGCAACGGCCCGCTACTTAACCTAGATCGCGCAAGTGTCTGCTAGTTAACCTACATAGTCCTAGTGCCCGTTAGGGATCCTTCATAATCCAAGTACCCGCTAGGTAACCTAGATAGTCCAAGTGCCCGCTAGTAAACCTAGATAGTCCTAGTGCCCGTTAGTTAACCTAGATATTCCAAGTGCCCACTAGGGGACGTACATAGTCCAAGTGCCCGCTAGGTAACCTAGATAGTCCAAGTGCCCGCAGGGATCCTTCATAATCAAAGTGCCTGCTAGGCAACCTAGATAGTCCAAGTTCCCGCTAGGTAACCTAGATAGTCCAAGTGCCCGTTAACTAACCTAGATAGTCCATGTTCCCCCTAGGCAACCTACATAGTCCAAGTGCCCGTTAGTTAACCTAGAATTCCAAGAGCCCGCTATTTAACCTAGACTGTCCAAGTGCCCGCTAGGTTACCTGCATAGTCCAAGTGCCCGTTCGTTAACATAGATAGTCCAAGTGCCCGCTAGGGAACCTATATAGTCCAAGTGCTATCTAGGTAACCTAGAAAGTCCAAGGGCCCGCTAGTTAACCTACATAGACCAAGGGCTCGCTTGTTAACTTTGATAGTCCAAGTGCCCCTTAGTTAACCTAGATCGTTCAAGTGCCCGCTAGTTAACCTAGATCGTCCAAGTACTGGCTAGTTAACCTACATAGTCAAGGGCCCACTAGTTAACCTAGATTGTCCAAGTGTCCTCTATTTAACCTACATAGTCCAAGTGCCCGCTAGGTAACCTACATAGTGTAAGTGTGTGCTAGGTAAACTTCATAGTCCAAGGGCCCGCTAGTTAACCTAGACAGTCCAAGTGCCCGCTAGTTAACCCACATAGTCCAAGTGCCCGCTAGGTAACCTAGACAGTTCAAGTGACCACTAGGTTACTTACATAGTCCAAGTGCCTGTTCGTTAACCTACATAGTCCAAGTGCCCGCTATTTAACCTAGATCGTCCAAGTGCACGCTAGTTAACCTAGATAGTCCACGTGCCCGCTAGTTAACCTAGATAGACCAAGTGCCCGCTAGGGAACCTACCTCGTCTAAGTGCCCGCTAGGGAACCTATATAGTCCAAGTGCTATCTAGGTAACCTAGATAGTCCAAGGGCCCGCTAGATAACCTACATCGTCCAAGGGCCCGCAAGTTAACCTAGATAGTCCAAGTGCCCGCTAGTTAACCTACATAATCCAAGTGCCCGCTAGGTAACCTAGACAGTTCAAGTGACCACTAGGTTACTTACATAGTCCAAGTGCCTGTTCGTTAACATACATAGTCCAAGTGCCCGCTAGTTAACCTAGATCCTCCAAGTGCACGCTAGTTAACATACATAGTCCAAGGGCCCGCTAGTTAACCTACATAGTCCAAGGGCCCGCTAGTTAACCTACATCGTCCAAGGGTCTGCAAGTTTACCTAGATAGTCCTAGTGCCCGTTAGTTAACCTACATAGTCCAAGTGCCCGCTAGGTAACCTAGACAGTTCAAGTGACCACTAGGTTACTTACATAGTCCAAGTGCCTGTTCGTTAACCTACATAGTCCAAGTGCCCGCTAGGTAACCTATATAGTCCAAATGCCCGATAGGGACCCTAATAGTCCAAGTGCCCGCTAGTTATGCTAGATAGTCCAAGTGCTCGCTAGTTAACCTTGATAGTCCACGTGCCCGCTAGATAACCTAGATAGACCAAGTGCCTGCTAGGGAACCTACCTAGTCCAAGTGCCCGCTAGGGAACCTATATAGTCCAAGTGCTATCTAGGTAACCTAGATAGTCCAAGGGCCCGCTAGATAACCTACATCATCCAAGGGCCTGCAAGTTAACCTAGATAGTCCAAGTGCCTGCTAGTTAACCTACATAGTCCAAGTGCCCGCTAGGTAACCTAGACAGTTCAAGTGACCACTAGGTTACTTACATAGTCCAAGTGCCTGTTCGTTAACCTACATAGTCCAAGTGCCCGCTAGTTAACCTAGATCGTCCAAGTGCACGCTAGTTAGCCTACATAGTCCAAGGGCCCGCTAGTTAACCTACATAGTTCAAGGGCCCGCTAGTTAACCTACATCGTCCAAGGGCCTGCAAGTTAACCTAGATAGTCCGAGTGCCCGCTAGGTAACCTAGACAGTTCAAGCGACCACTAGGTTACTTACATAGTCCAAGTGCCTGTTCGTTAACCTACATAGTCCAAGTGCCCGCTAGGTAACCTATATAGTCCAAATGCCCGCTAGGGACCCTAATAGTCCAAGTGCCCGCTAGTTATCCTAGATAATCCAAGTGCTCGCTAGTTAACCTAGATAGTCCAAGTGTCCGCTAGTTAGCCTAGATAGACCAAGTGCCCGCTAGGGAACCTACCTAGTCCAAGTGCCCGATAGGGAACTTACATAGTCCAAGGCCTGCTAGGGAACCTACATAGTCCAAGTGCCTGTTAGTTAACCTAGATAGTACAAGTGCCCGCTAGGTAACCTAGATCGTCCAAGTGCACGCTAGTTAACCTACATAGTCCAAGGGCCCGCTAGTTAACCTACATAGTCCAAGGGCCCGCTAGTTAACCTACATCATCCAAGGGTCTGCAAGTTAACCTAGATAGTCCAAGTGCCCGTTAGTTAACCTACATAGTCCAAGTGCCCGCTAGGTAACCTAGACAGTTCAAGTGACCACTAGGTTACTTACGTAGTCCAAGTGCCTGTTCGTTAACCTACATAGACCAAGTGCCCGCTAGGTAACCTATGTAGTCCAAATGCCCGCTAGGGACCCTAATAGTTCAAGTGCCCGCTAGTTATCCTAGATAGTCCAAGTGCTCGCTAGTTAACCTTGATAGTCCACGTGCCCGCTAGTTAACCTAGATAGACCAAGTGCCCGCTAGGGAACCTACCTAATCCAAGTGCCCTCTAGGGAACCTATATAGTCCAAGTGCTATCTAGGTAACCTAGATAGTCCAAGGGCCCGCTAGATAACCTACATCGTCCAAGGGCCCGCAAGTTAACCTAGATTGTCCAAGTGCCCGCTAGTTAACCTACATAGTCCAAGTGCCCGCTAGGTAAACTAGACAGTTCAAGTGACCACTAGGTTACTTACATAGTCCAAGTGCCTGTTCGTTAACCTACATAGTCCAAGTGCCCGCTAGTTAACCTAGATCGTCCAAGTGCACGCTAGTTAACCTACATAGTCCAAGGGCCCGCTAGTTAACCTACATAGTTCAAGGGCCCGCTAGTTAACGTACATCGTCCAAGGGCCTGCAAGTTAACCTAGATAGTCCGAGTGCCCGCTAGGTAACCTAGACAGTTCAAGCGACCACTAGGTTACTTACATAGTCCAAGTGCCTGTTCGTTAACCTACATAGTCCAAGTGCCCGCTAGGTAACCTATATAGTCCAAATGCCCGCTAGGGACCCTAATAGTCCAAGTGCCCGCTAGTTATCCTAGATAATCCAAGTGCTCGCTAGTTAACCTAGATAGTCCAAGTGTCCGCTAGTTAGCCTAGATAGACCAAGTGCCCGCTAGGGAACCTACCTAGTCCAAGTGCCCGATAGGGAACTTACATAGTCCAAGGCCTGCTAGGGAACCTACATAGTCCAAGTGCCTGTTAGTTAACCTAGATAGTACAAGTGCCCGCTAGTTAACCTAGATAGTCCAAGTGCCTGCTAGTATACCTACATAATCCATGGGCCCGCTAGTTAACCTACATAGTGCAAGGGCCCGCTAGTTAACCTACATCGTCTAAGGGCCCGCTAGTTAACCTAGATAGTCCAAGTGCCCGCTAGTTAACCTACATAGTCTAAGTGCCCGCTAGGTAACCTAGACAGTTCAAGTGACCAATAGGTTACCTACATAGTCCAAGTGCCCGTTCGTTAACCTACATAGTCCAAGTACCCGCTAGGTACCCAATATAGTCCAAATGCCCGCTAGGGGCCCTAATAGTCCAAATGCCCGCTAGTTAACCTAGATAGTCCAAGTGCTCGCTAGTTAACCTAGATAATCCAAGTGCCCGCTAGTTAACCTAGATAGATAAAGTGCCCGCTAGGGAACCTATCTAGTCCAAGAACCGGCTAGGAAACGTACATAGTCCAAGTGCCCGCTAGGTAACATACATAGTCCAAGTGCCCGCTAGGTAACGTAGATATTCCAAGTACCCGCTAGGGAAGTACATAGTGCAAGTGCCCTCTAGGAAACCTAGATAGTCCAAGGGCCCGCTAGGTAACTTACATTGTTCTAGTGCCCCCTAGTTAACCTACATTCTCCAAGTGCCCGATAGGGAACCTACATAGTCCAAGTGCCCGCTAGGTAACCTACATAGTCCAAATGCCCGCTAGTTAACCTACATAGTACAAGTGCCCGATAAGGAACCTACATAATCCAATTGCCCGCTAGGGAACCTACATACTCCAAGTGCCCGCTAGGTAACCTACAGAGTCCAAATGCCGGCTAGTTAACCTACATAGTCCAAGTGCCCGATCGGGAGCCTATATAATCCAAGTGCCGGCTAGGGAACCTACATAGTCCAAGTGCCCGCTAGGTAACCTACATAGTCCAAATGCCCACTAGTTAACCTACATAGTCCAAGTGCAATATAGGGAACCTACATAATCCAAGTGCCCGCTAGGGAACCTACATAGTCGAAGTGCTCGTTAGGTAACCTACATAGTCCATTGGCCCACTGGTTAACCTACATATTCCAAGTGCCCGCTAGTAAACCCACATAATCTAAGTGCCCGTTAGCTAACCTAGATAGTCCAAGGGCCCGCTAGTTGACCTACATAGTCCAAGTGCCCGCTAGGTAACCTAGACAGTCCAAGTGCCCGCTAATTAACCTACATAGTCCAAGTGCCCGATAGGGAACCTAGATAGTCCAAGTGTCCTCTAGTTAACTTACATAGTCCAAGTGTCCGTTAGTTAACCTAGATAGTCAAAGTGCCTGCTAGGTAACCTAGATATTCCAAGTGCCCACTAGGTAACCTACATAGTACAAGTTCCCGCTAGGTAACCTAAATAGTCCAAATGCCCGCTAGGGAATCTACATAGTCCAAGTGCCCGCTAGTTAACCTAGATAGTCCAAGTGCCTGCTAGTAAACCTACATAATCCATGGGCCCGCTAGTTAACCTACATAGTGCAACGGCCCGCTACTTAACCTAGATCGCGCAAGTGTCCGCTAGTTAACCTACATAGTCCTAGTGCCCGTTAGGGATCCTTCATAATCCAAGTACCCGCTAGGTAACCTAGATAGTCCAAGTGCCCGCTAGTAAACCTAGATAGTCCTAGTGCCCGTTAGTTAACCTAGATATTCCAAGTGCCCACTAGGGGACGTACATAGTCCAAGTGCCCGCTAGGTAACCTAGATAGTCCAAGTGCCCGCAGGGATCCTTCATAATCCAAGTGCCTGCTAGGCAACCTAGATAGTCCAAGTTCCCGCTAGGTAACCTAGATAGTCCAAGTGCCCGTTAACTAACCTAGATAGTCCATGTTCCCCCTAGGCAACCTACATAGTCCAAGTGCCCGTTAGTTAACCTAGAATTCCAAGAGCCCGCTATTTAACCTAGACTGTCCAAGTGCCCGCTAGGTTACCTGCATAGTCCAAGTGCCCGTTCGTTAACATAGATAGTCCAAGTGCCCGCTAGGGAACCTATATAGTCCAAGTGCTATCTAGGTAACCTAGAAAGTCCAAGGGCCCGCTAGTTAACCTACATAGACCAAGGGCTCGCTTGTTAACTTTGATAGTCCAAGTGCCCCTTAGTTAACCTAGATCGTTCAAGTGCCCGCTAGTTAACCTAGATCGTCCAAGTACTGGCTAGTTAACCTACATAGTCAAGGGCCCACTAGTTAACCTAGATTGTCCAAGTGTCCTCTATTTAACCTACATAGTCCAAGTGCCCGCTAGGTAACCTACATAGTGTAAGTGTGTGCTAGGTAAACTACATAGTCCAAGTGCCTGCTAGTTAACATAGATAGTCCAAGTGCCCTCTAGGGAAGGTACATATTCCAAGTGCCCGCTAGGTAACCTAGAGAGTGCAAGTACCCGCTAGTTAACCAACATAGTCCAAGTGCCTGCTAGGTAACCTAGACAATCCAAGGGCCTGCTAGTTAACCTACATAGTCCAAGTGCCCGCTAGGTAACCTACATAGTGCAAGTGTCCGCTAGTTAACCTACATAGTCCAAGCGCCCGCTAGTTACCATACATAGTCCAAGTACCCGCTAGTTAACTTACATAGTTCAAGTGTCCGTAGGGAACATACATAGTCCAAGTGCCCGCTAGGGAACCTACGTAGTCCAAGTACCCGCTAGTTAACCTAGATTGTCCAAGTGCACGCTAGTTAACCTACATAGTCCAAGGGCCCGCTAGTTAACCTAGATAGTCCAAGTGCCCGCTAGTTAACCCACATAGTCCAAGTGCCCGCTAGGTAACCTAGACAGTTCAAGTGACCACTAGGTTACTTACATAGTCCAAGTGCCTGTTCGTTAACCTACATAGTCCAAGTGCCCGCTATTTAACCTAGATCGTCCAAGTGCACGCTAGTTAACCTAGATAGTCCACGTGCCCGCTAGTTAACCTAGATAGACCAAGTGCCCGCTAGGGAACCTACCTCGTCTAAGTGCCCGCTAGGGAACCTATATAGTCCAAGTGCTATCTAGGTAACCTAGATAGTCCAAGGGCCCGCTAGATAACCTACATCGTCCAAGGGCCCGCAAGTTAACCTAGATAGTCCAAGTGCCCGCTAGTTAACCTACATAATCCAAGTGCCCGCTAGGTAACCTAGACAGTTCAAGTGACCACTAGGTTACTTACATAGTCCAAGTGCCTGTTCGTTAACCTACATAGTCCAAGTGCCCGCTAGTTAACCTAGATCGTCCAAGTGCACGCTAGTTAACATACATAATCCAAGGGCCCGCTAGTTAACCTACATAGTCCAAGGGCCCGCTAGTTAACCTACATCGTCCAAGGGTCTGCAAGTTAACCTAGATAGTCCTAGTGCCCGTTAGTTAACCTACATAGTCCAAGTGCCCGCTAGGTAACCTAGACAGTTCAAGTGACCACTAGGTTACTTACATAGTCCAAGTGCCTGTTCGTTAACCTACATAGTCCTAGTGCCCGCTAGGTAACCTATATAGTCCAAATGCCCGCTAGGGACCCTAATAGTCCAAGTGCCCGCTAGTTATGCTAGATAGTCCAAGTGCTCGCTAGTTAACCTTGATAGTCCACGTGCCCGCTAGATAACCTAGATAGACCAAGTGCCCGCTAGGGAACCTACCTAGTCCAAGTGCCCGCTAGGGAACCTATATAGTCCAAGTGCTATCTAGGTAACCTAGATAGTCCAAGGGCCCGCTAGATAACCTACATCATCCAAGGGCCTGCAAGTTAACCTAGATAGTCCAAGTGCCCGCTAGTTAACCTACATAGTCCAAGTGCCCGCTAGGTAACCTAGACAGTTCAAGTGACCACTAGGTTACTTACAAAGTCCAAGTGCCTGTTCGTTAACCTACATAGTCCAAGTGCCCGCTAGTTAACCTAGATCGTCCAAGTGCACGCTAGTTAGCCTACATAGTCCAAGGGCCCGCTAGTTAACCTACATAGTTCAAGGGCCCGCTAGTTAACCTACATCGTCCAAGGGCCTGCAAGTTAACCTAGATAGTCCGAGTGCCCGCTAGGTAACCTAGACAGTTCAAGCGACCACTAGGTTACTTACATAGTCCAAGTGCCTGTTCGTTAACCTACATAGTCCAAGTGCCCGCTAGGTAACCTATATAGTCCAAATGCCCGCTAGGGACCCTAATAGTCCAAGTGCCCGCTAGTTATCCTAGATAATCCAAGTGCTCGCTAGTTAACCTAGATCCTCCAAGTGTCCGCTAGTTAACCTAGATAGACCAAGTGCCCGCTAGGGAACCTACCTAGTCCAAGTGCCCGATAGGGAACTTACATAGTCCAAGGCCTGCTAGGGAACCTACATCGTCCAAGTGCCTGTTAGTTAACCTAGATAGTACAAGTGCCCGCTAGGTAACCTAGATCGTCCAAGTGCACGCTAGTTAACCTACATAGTCCAAGGGCCCGCTAGTTAACCTACATAGTCCAAGGGCCCGCTAATTAACCTACATCATCCAAGGGTCTGCAAGTTAACCTAGATAGTCCAAGTGCCCGTTAGTTAACCTACATAGTCCAAGTGCCCGCTAGGTAACCTAGACAGTTCAAGTGACCACTAGGTTACTTACATAGTCCAAGTGACTGTTCGTTAACCTACATAGTCCAAGTGCCCGCTAGGTAACCTATATAGTCCAAATGCCCGCTAGGGACCCTAGTAGTCCAAGTGCCCGCTAGTTATCCTAGATAGTCCAAGTGCTCGCTAGTTAACCTTGATAGTCCACGTGCTCGCTAGTTAACCTAGATAGACCAAGTGCCCACTAGGGAACCTACCTAGTCCAAGTGCCCATAGGGAACCTATATAGTCCAAGTGCTATCTAGGTAACCTAGATAGTCCAAGGGCCCGCTAGATAGCCTACATCGTCCAAGGGCCCGCAAGTTAACCTAGATTGTCCAAGTGCCCGCTAGTTAACCTACATACTCCAAGTGCCCGCTAGGTAAACTAGACAGTTCAAGTGACCACTAGGTTACTTACATAGTCCAAGTGCCTGTTCGTTAACCTACATAGTCCAAGTGCCCGCTAGTTAACCTAGATCGTCCAAGTGCACGCTAGTTAACCTACATAGTCCAAGGGCCCGCTAGTTAACCTACATAGTTCAAGGGCCCGCTAGTTAACCTACATCGTCCAAGGGCCTGCAAGTTAACCTAGATAGTCCGAGTGCCCGCTAGGTAACCTAGACAGTTCAAGCGACCACTAGGTTACTTACATAGTCCAAGTGCCTGTTCGTTAACCTACATAGTCCAAGTGCCCGCTAGGTAACCTATATTGTCCAAATGCCCGCTGGGGACACTAATAGTCCAAGTGCCCGCTAGTTATCCTAGATAATCCATGTGCTCGCTAGTTAACCTAGATACTCCAAGTGTCCGCTAGTTAACCTAGATAGACCAAGTGCCCGCTAGGGAACCTACCTAGTCCAAGTGCCTTATAGGGAACTTACATAGTCCAAGGCCTGCTAGGGAACCTACATAGTCCAAGTGCCTGTTAGTTAACCTAGATAGTACAAGTGCCCGCTAGTTAACCTAGATAGTCCAAGTGCCTGCTAGTATACCTACATAATCCTTGGGCCCGCTAGTTAACCTACATAGTGCAAGGGCCCGCTAGTTAACCTACATCGTCTAAGGGCCCGCTAGTTAACCTAGATAGTCCAAGTGCCCGCTAGTTAACCTACATAGTCTAAGTGCCCGCTAGGTAACCTAGACAGTTCAAGTGACCAATAGGTTACCTACATAGTCCAAGTGCCCGTTCGTTAGCCTACATAGTCCAAGTACCCGCTAGGTACCCAATATAGTCCAAATGCCAGCTAGGGGCCCTAATAGTCCAAATGCCCGCTAGTTAACCTAGATAATCCAAGTGCCCGCTAGTTAACCTAGATAGATAAAGTGCCCGCTAGGGAACCTATCTAGTCCAAGAACCGGCTAGGAAACGTACATAGTCCAAGTGCCCGCTAGGTAACATACATAGTCCAAGTGCCCGCTAGGTAACGTAGATATTCCAAGTGCCTGCTAGGGAAAGTACATAGTCCAAGTGCCCGCTAGGAAACCTAGATAGTCCAAGGGCCCGCTAGGTAACCTACATTGTTCTAGTGCCCCCTAGTTAACCTACATTCTCCAAGTGCCCGATAGGGAACCTACATAGTCCAAGTGCCCGCTAGGTAACCTACATAGTCCAAATGCCCGCTAGTTAACCTACATAGTACAAGTGCCCGATAAGTCACCTACATAATCCAATTGGCCGCTAGGGAACCTACATACTCCAAGTGCCCGCTAGGTAACCTACAGAGTCCAAATGCCCGCTAGTTAACCTACATAGTCCAAGTGCCCGATCGGGAACCTATATAATCCAAGTGCCTGCTAGGGAACCTACATAGTCCAAGTGCCCACTAGGTAACCTACATAGTCCAAATGCCCACTAGTTAACCTACATAGTCCAAGTGCAATATAGGGAACCTACATAATCCAAGTGCCCGCTAGGGAACCTACATAGTCCAAGTGCTCGTTAGGTAACCTACATAGTCCATTGGCCCGCTGGTTAACCTACATATTCCAAGTGCCCGCTAGTAAACCCACATAATCTAAGTGCCCGTTAGCTAACCTAGATAGTCCAAGGGCCCGCTAGTTGACCTACATAGTCCAAGTGCCCGCTAGGTAACCTAGACAGTCCAAGTGCCCGCTAGTTAACCTACATAGTCCAAGTGCCCGATAGGGAACCTAGATAGTCCAAGTGTCCTCTAGTTAACTTACATAGTCCAAGTGCCCGTTAGTTAACCTAGATAGTCAAAGTGCCTGCTAGGTAACCTAGATATTCCAAGTGCCCACTAGGTAACCTACATAGTACAAGTTCCCGCTAGGTAACCTAAATAGTCCAAATGCCCGCTAGGGAATCTACATAGTCCAAGTGCCCGCTAGTTAACCTAGATAGTCCAAGTGCCTGCTAGTAAACCTACATAATCCATGGGCCCGCTAGTTAACCTACATAGTGCAAGGGCCCGCTAGTTAACCTAGATCGTGCAAATGTCCGCTAGTTAACCTACATAGTCCTAGTGCCTGCTAGGGATCCTTCATAATCCAAGTGCCCGCAAGGTAACCTAGATAGTATAAGTGCCCGCTAGATTACCTAGAAAGTCCTAGTGCCCGTTAGTTAACCTAGATATTCCAAGTGCCCACTAGGGGACGTACATAGTCCAAGTGCCCGCTAGGTAACCTAGATAGTCCAAGTGCCCGCAGGGATCCTTCATAATCCAAGTGCCTGCTAGGCAACCTAGATAGTCCAAGTGTCCGTAAACTAACCTAGATAGTCCAAGTCCCCGCTAGGCATCCTACATAGTCCAAGTGCCCGTTCGTTAACATAGATAGTCCAAGTGCCCGGTAGGGAAACTATATAGTCCAAGTGCTATCTAGGTAACCTAGATAGTCCAAGGGCCCGCTAGTTGACCTACATAGACCAAGGGCTCGCTTGTTAACTTTGATAGTCCAAGTGCCCCTTAGTTAACCTAGATCGTTCAAGTGCCCGCTAGTTAACCTAAATCGTCCAAGTACTGGCTAGTTAACCTACATAGTCAAGGGCCCACTAGTTAACCTAGATTGTCCAAGTGTCCTCTAGTTAACCTACATAGTCCAAGTGCCCGGTAGGTAACCTACATAGTGTAAGTGTTGGCTAGGTAAACTACATAGTCCAAGTGCCCGCTAGGTAACATAGATAGTCCAAGTGCCCTCTAGGGAAGGTACATATTCCAAGTGCCCGCTAGGTAACCTAGAGGGTGCAAGTGCCCGCTAGTTAACCTACATAGTCCAAGTGCCTGCTAGGTAACCTAGACAGTCCAAGGGCCTGCTAGTTAACCTACATAGTCCAAGTGCCCGCTAGGTAACCTACATAGTGCAAGTGTCCGCTAGTTAACCTACATAGTCCAAGCACCCGCTAGTTAACATACATAGTCGAAGTGCCCGCTAGGTAACCTACATAGTCCAAGTGCCCGCTAGGTAACCTAGACAGTTCAAGTGACCACTAGGTTACTTACATAGTCCAAGTGCCTGTTCATTAACCTACATAGTCCAAGTGCCCGCTAGTTAACCAACATCGTCCAAGTGCACGCTAGTTAACCTACATAGTCCAAGGGCCCGCTAGTTAACCTACATAGTCCAAGGGCCCGCTAG
The DNA here is from genome assembly GCF_050624435.1 of Tenrec ecaudatus. Classification (NCBI taxonomy): domain Eukaryota; kingdom Metazoa; phylum Chordata; class Mammalia; order Afrosoricida; family Tenrecidae; genus Tenrec; species Tenrec ecaudatus. The sequence continues at coordinate 24,466 of NW_027457711.1, forward strand.
TTAACCTACATCGTCCAAGGGTCTGCAAGTTAACATAGATAGTCCAAGTGCCGCTAGTTAACCTACATAGTCCAAGTGCCCCCTAGGTAACCTAGACAGTTCAAGTGACCACTAGGTTACTTACATAGTCCAAGTGCCTGTTCGTTAACCTACATAGTCCAAGTGCCCGCTAGTTAACCTAGATCGTCCAAGTGCACGCTAGTTAACCTACATAGTCCAAGGGCCCGCTAGTTAACCTACATCGTCCAAGGGCCTGCAAGTTAACCTAGATAGGCCGAGTGCCCGCTAGGTAACCTAGACAGTTCAAGCGACCACTAGGTTACTTACATAGTCCAAGTGCCTGTTCGTTAACCTACATAGTCCACGTGCCCGCTAGGTAACCTATATAGTCCAAATGCCCGCTAGGGACACTAATAGTCCAAGTGCCCGCTAGTTATCCTTGATAATCCAAGTGCTCGCTAGTTAACCTAGATACTCCAAGTGCCCGCTAGTTAACCTAGATAGACCAAGTGCCCGCTAGGGAACCTAACTAGTCCAAGTGCCCGATAGGGAACTTACATAGTCTAAGGCCTGCTAGGGAACCTACATAGTCCCAGTGCCTGTTAGTTCACCTAGATAGTACAAGTGCCCGCTAGGTAACCTAGATAGTCCAACAGCCCGCTAGATAACCTACATACTCCAAGAACCCACTAGGCAACATAGATATTTCAAGTGCCAGCAAGGTAACCTAGATAGTCCAAGTGCCCGCTAGGTAACCTACAAAGTCTATGTGCCCGCTAGGTTATCTATATAGTCCAAGTGCCCGTTAGGTAACCTTGATAGTCCAATTACCCGTTAGCTAACCTAGATAGTCCAAGTGTCCGCTAGTTAACCTACATAGTCCAAGTGCCCGATAGGGAACCTAGATAATCCAAGTGCCCGCTAGTTCACCTAGATCGTCCAAGTGCCCGCTAGTTAACCTACATAGTCAATGGGCCCGCTAGTTAACCTACATAGTGCAAGAGCCCGCTAGTCAACCTAGATCGTGTAAGTGTCCACTAGCTAACCTACATAGTCCACGTGCCAGTTAGCTAGCCTAGATAGTCCAAGGGCCCGCTAGTTGACCTTCATAGTCCAAGTGCCCGCTGGGTTACCTAGATAATCCAAGTGCCCGCTAGGGAACCTTCATAGTCTAAGTGCCTGCTAGGTAACCTAGATAGTCCAAGTGCCCGTTAGTTAACCTACATAGTCCAAGTGCCCACTAGAGGACATACTTAGTCAGTGTGCCCGTTAGCTAACCTAGATAGTCCAAGTGCCCGCTAGGTAACCTAAGTAGTCCAAATGCCCGATATGGATCCTACATAGTCCAAGTGCCCTCTAGGTAACCTACATTGTCCAAGTGCCCGTTCGTTTACCTAGATAGTCCAAGTGTCCGCTTGGTAACCTATACTGCCCAAGTGCCCGCCAGGTTACCTATATAGTCCAAGTGCCCGTTCTTAACCTAGATAGTCCAAGTGCCCGCTAGGAAACCTACATAGTCCAAGGGCCCGCTAGGTAACCTAGATAGTCCAAGTGCCCGCTAGATAACCTAGAGTCCAAGTGCTCGCTAGTTAACCTACATAGTCCAAGTGCCCGCTATGTAACCTAGATAGTAAAAATGCCCGTTAGGTAACCTAGATAGTCCAAGTGCCCGCTAGGTAACTTACATTGTCCAAGTTCCCGCTAGGTAACTTAGATAGTCCAAGAGCCCGTTCGTTAACCTAGAAGTCAAAGTGCCCGCTAGGTTACCTGCATATTCCAAGTGCCCGTTCGTTAACCTAGATAGTCCAAGTGCCCACTAGGTAACCTACATAGTCCAAGTGCCCGCTAGGTAACCTATATAGTCCAAGTGCCCGCTAGGTAACCTAGAGAGTCCAAGGTCCCGCTAGTTAACCTACATAGTGCAAGGGCTCACTTGTTCACTTTGATAGTCCAAGTGCCCGCTAGTTAACCTTGATAGTCCAAGTGCCCACTAGTTAACCTAGATTGTCCAAGTGCCCGCTAGTTAACCTACATAGTCCAAGGGCCCACTAGTTAACCTAGATAGTCCAAGTGTCCTCTAGTTAACCTACATAGTCTAAGTGCCTGCTAGTTAACCTATATACCAAGTGCCCGCTATGTAAGCTAGATATTCCAAGGGCACGCTAGTTAACCTATATCGTCCAAGTGCCCGCTAGGCAACCTAGATAGTCCAAGTGCCCGCTAAGGAACCTACATAGTCCAAGTGCACGGTAGTTAACCTAGATAGTCCAAGGGCCCCCTAGTTAGCCTACATAGTCCAAGTTCCCGCTAGGTAACCTAGATAGTCCAAGTGCCCGTTCGGTAACCTAGATAGTCCAAGTGCCCTTTAGGGAACCTAGATATTCCAAGGGCCCGCTAGTAAACCTACATAGTCCTTGGGCCCGCTAGTTAACCTTCATAATCTAAGTGCCCGTTAGCTAACCTAGATAGTCCAAACGCCCGCTAGTTGACCTACATAGTCCAAGTGCCAGCTAGGTAACCTAGTTAGTCCAAGTGCCTGCTTGGTAACCTACATAGTGCAAATGTCCGCTAGTTAACCTACATATTCCATGTGCCCGCTAGGTAACCTAGATACTGCAAGTGCCGCTAGTTTACCTAGAATAGTTCAAGTACCCGCTAGGTAAGCTAGATCATCCAAGAGCCCCCTAGTTACCCTACATAGTCCAAGTGCCCGCTAGTTAACAAACATAATATAAGTGCCCGTTGGCTAACCTAGATAGTCCAAGGGCCCGCTAGTTAACCTACATAGTCCAAGGGCCCGCTAGTTAACCTACATGGTCCAAGGGCCCGCTAGTTAACCTAGATAGTCCAAGTGCCCGTTCGTTAACCTACATAGTCCAAGTGCCCGCTAGGTAACCAATATAGTCCAAATGCCCGCTAGGGGCCCTAATAGTCCAAATGCCTGCTAGTTAACCTAGATAGTCCAAGTGCTCGCTAGTTAACCTAGATAGTCCAAGTGCCCGCTAGTTAACATAGATAGATAAAGTGCCCGCTAGGGAACCTATATAGTCCAAGTATCCGCTAGGATACGTACACAGTCCAAGTGCCCGCTAGGTAACGTACATAGTCCAAGTGCCCGCTAGGTTACGTAGAGAGTCCAAGTGCCCGCTAGGGAACGTACATACTCCAAGTGCCCGCTAGGTAACCTAGATAGTCCAAGTGCCCGCTAGTTAACCTACATTGTCCAAGTGCCTGCTAGGTTACCTAGATAATCCAATGCCAACTAGTTAACCTACATAGTCCAGGTTCCAACTAGGTAACCTAGATAGTCCAAGGGCCCCCTAGTTAACCTACATTCTCAAAGTGCCTGATAGGGAACCTACATAGTCCAAGTGCCTGCTAGGTAACATACATAGTCCAAATGCCCGCTAGTTAACCTACATAGTCCAAGTGACCCATAGGGAACCTACATAATCCAAGTGCCCGCTAGGGAACCTACATAGTCCATGTGCCCGTTAGGTAACCTAGATAGTCCAAATGCCAGCTAGGGAACCCACATAGTCCAAGTGCCCGCTAGGGAACTTCCATAGTCCAAGGGCCCGCTAGGGAATCTACAAAATCCAAGTGCCCGTTAGTTAACCTAGAAAGTCCAAGTGCCCGCATGGTAACCTAGATAGTCCAACAGCCCGGTAGGTAACCTACATACTCCAAGTACCCGCTAGGTAACGTAGATAGTTCAAGTGCCAGCTAGGTAACCTAGATAGTCCAAGTGCCCGCTAGGTAACCTACAAAGTCTAAGTGTCCGCTAGGTAATCTATATAGTCCAAATGACCGCAGGGAGCCTACATTGTCCAATGCCCGCTAGGTAACCTAGATAGTCTAAGGGCCCGCTAGGTATCCTACATAGTCCTAGTGCCCCCTAGTTAACCTACATTTTCCAAGTGCCCGAATTGGAAACTACATAGTCCACGTGCCCGCTAGGTAACCTACATAGTCCAAGTGCCCGCTAGGTAACCTACATTGTCCAAATGCCCTCTAGTTATTCTACATAGTCCAAGTGCCCGATAGGGAACCTACATAATCCAAATGCCCGCTAGAAAACATACATAGTCCAAGTGCCCGTTAGGTAACCTAGAAAGTCCAAATGCCCGCCAGGAAACCCACATAGTCCAAGTGCCCGCTAGGGAACTTACATAGTCCAAGGGCCCGCTAGGGAACCTACACAGTCCAAGTGCCCGTTAGTTAACCTAGATAGTCCAAGTGCCCGCTTGGTAACCTAGATAGTCCAACAGCCCGCTAGGTAACCTACATACTCCAAGAACGCACTAGGTAACGTGGATAGTTCAAGTGCGAGCTAGGTAACCTAGATAGTCCAATTGCCCGCTAGGTAACCTACAAAATCTAAGGGCCCGCTAGGTTATCTATGTAGTCCAAATGCCCGCTAGGGAATCTACATAGTCCAAGGGCCCGCTAGTTAACGTAGATAGTCCAAGTGCCGCTAGTTATTCTACATAGTTCAAGGGCCCACTAGTTAACCTACACAGTCCAAGTACCCGCTAAGAAACCTAGATAGTCCAAGTGCACGCTAGTTAACCTAGATAGTCCAAGTGCCCTCTAGTTAACCTAGATCGTCCAAGTGCCCGCTAAGAAACCTAGATAGTCCAAGTGCCCGTTACCTAACCTAGATAGTCCAATTGCCCGCTATGCAACATACATAGTCCAAGTGCCCGTTCGTTAACCTAGAAGTCCAAGTGCCCGCTAGGTAACCTAGACTCTCCAAGTGCCCGCTAGGTTGCCTACATAGTCCAAATGCCCGTTCGGTAACCTAGATAGTGCAAGTGCCCGGTAGTTAACCTACATAGTCCAAGTGCACGCTAGGTAACCTAGATAGTCCAAGGGCCCGCTAGTTAACCTACATAGTCCAAGTGCCCGGTAGTTAACTTACATAGTTCAAGTGTCCGTAGGGAACATACATAGTCCAAGTGCCCGCTAGGGAACCTACATAGTCCAAGTGCCCGCTAGTTAATCTACATAGTTCAACGCCCGCTAGTTAACCTACATAATCCAAGTACCCGCTAGTTAACCTAGATCGTCCAAGTGTCCGCTAATTAACCTACATAGTACAAGTGCCCGCTAGGGAAACTAGATAGTCTAAGTGCCCGCTCTGGAACCTACATAGTCCAAGTGACTGCTAGGGAACCTACATAGTCCATGTGCCCGTTCTGGAACATACATAGTCCAAGTGCCCGCTAGGGAATCTACATAGTCCAAGGGCCCGCTAGTTAACGTAGATAGTCCAAGTGCCGCTAATTAATCTACATAGTCCAAGGGCCCGCTAGTTAACCTACATAGTCCAAGTACCCGCTAGCTAACCTAGATCGTCCAAGTGCCCACTAGGTAACCTGCATAGTCCAAGGGCCCGCTAGTTAACCTACATAGTTCAAGGGCCCGCTAGTTAACCTACATAGTCCAAGGGCCCGCTAGTTAACCTAGATAGACCAAGTGCCCGCTAGTTAACCTACATAGTCCAAGTGCCCTCTAGGTAACCAATATAGTCCAAATGCCCGCTAGGGGCCCTAATAGTCCATATGCCCGCTAGTTAACCTAGATAGTCCAAGTGTTTGCTAGTTAACCTAGATAGACCAAGTGCCCGCTAGGGAACCTATCTAGTCCAAATACCCGCTAGGAAACGTACATAGTCCAAGTGCCCGCTAGGTAACGTACATAGTCCAAGTGCCCGCTAGGTAACGTAGATAGTCCAAGTGCCCGTTTGGGATCGTACATAATCCAAGTGCCTGCTAGGTAACCGAGATAGTCCAAGTGCCCACTAGTTAACCTACATAGTCCAGGTTCCCCCTAGGTAACCTAGATAGTCCAAGGCCCGCTAGGTAACCTACATAGTCCTAGTGCCCCCTAGTTAACCTACATTCTCCAAGTGCCCGATAGGGAACCTACATAGTCCACGTGCCCGCTAGGTAATGTACATATTCCAAATGCCCTCTAGTTAATCTACATAGTCCAAGTGCCCGATAGGGAACCTACATAATCCAAGTGCTCGCTAGGGAACCTACATAGTCCAAGTGCCCGCTAGGTAACCTAGATAGTCCAAATGCCCGCCAGGAAACCCACATAGTCCAAGTGCCCGCTAGGGAACTTACATAGTCCAAGGGCCCGCTAGGGAATCTACACAGTCCAAGTGCCTGTTATTTAACCTAGATAGTCCAAGTGCCCGCTTGGTAAACTAGATAGTCCAACAGCCCGCTAGGTAACCTACATACTCTAAGAACCAGCTATAAGGTAGATAGTTCAAGTGCCAGCTAGGTAACCTAGATAGTCTAAGGGCCCGCTAGGTAACCTACATAGTCCTAGTGCCCCCTAGTTAACCTACATTCTCCAAGTGCCTGATAGGGAACCTACATAGAACAAGTGCCCGCTAGGTAACCTACATAGTCCAAATGCCCGCAAGTTAATCTACATAGTCCAAGTGCCCGCTAGGGTCCTTACATAGTCCAAGGGCCCGCTAGGTAACCTACATAGTCAAGTGCCCGTTAGTTAACCTAGATAGTCCCAGTGCCCGCTAGGTAACCTAGATAGTCCAACAGCCCGGTAGGTAACCTACATACTCCAAGTACCCGCTAGGTAACGTAGATAGCTCAAGTGCCAGCTAGGTAACCTAGATTGTCCAAGTGCCCGCTAGGTAACCTACAATGTCTAAGTGCCCGCTAGGTAATCTATATAGTCCAAATGTCCGCTAGGGAGCCTACATAGTCCAAATGCCCGCTAGGTAACCTAGATAGTCTAAGGGCCCGCTAGGTATCCTACATAGTCCTAGTGCCCCATAGTTAACCTACATTCTCCAAGTGCCCGATAGGGAACCTACATAGAACAAATGCCCGCTAGGTAACCTACATAGTCCAAATGCCCGCTAGTTAATCTACATAGTCCAAGTGCCCGATAGGGAACCTACATAATCCAAGTGCCTGCTAGGGAACCTACATAGTCCAAGTGCCCGTTAGGTAACCTAGATAGTACAAGCCCGCTAGGGAACCCACATAGTCCAAGTGCCCGATAGGGAACCTACATAATCCAAGTGCCCGCTAGGGAACCTACATAGTCCAAGTGCCCGTTAGGTAAGCTAGATAGTCCAAATGCCCGCTAGGGAACCCACATAGTCCAAGTGCCCGCCAGGGAACTTACATAGTCCATGGGCCCGCTAGGGAACCTACATAGTCCAAGTGCCCTTTAGTTAACCTAGATAGTCCCAGTGACCACTAGGTAACCTAGATAGTCCAACAGCCCGGTAGGTAACCTACATACTCCAAGTACTCGCTAGGTAACGTAGATAGTTCAAGTGCCAGCTAGGTAACCTAGATAGTCCAAGTGCCCGCTAGGTAACCTACAAAGTCTATGGTCCCGCTAGGTAAATTATATAGTCCAAATCACCGCTAGGGAGCCTACATAGTCCAAATGCTCGCTAGGTAACCTAGATAGTCTAAGGGCCCGCTTGGTAACCTACATAGTCCTAGTGCCCCCTGGTTAACCTACATTTTCCAAGTGCCCGATAGGGAACCTACATAGTCCAAGTGCCTGCTAGGTAACCTACATAGTCCAAGTGCCCTCTAGTTAACCTACATAGTCCAAGTGCCCGACAGGGAACCTACATAATCCAAGTGCCCGCTAGGGAACCTACATAGTCCAACTGCCCGTTAGGTAACCTAGATAGTCCAAATGCCCGCCAGGAAACCCACATAGTCCAAGTGCCCGCTAGGGAACTTACATAGTCCAAGGGCCCGCTAGGGAACCTACACAGTCCAAGTGTCCGTTAGTTAACCTAGATAGTCCAAGTGCCCGCTTGGTAACCTAGATAGTCCAACAGCCCTCTAGGTAACCTACATACTCCAAGAGCCCGCTATAACGTAGATAGTTCAGGTGCCAGCTAGGTAACCTAGATAGTCCATGTGCCGCTAGGTAACCTACAAAGTCTAAGTGCCCGCTAGGTTATCTATATAGTCCAAATGCCCGCTAGGGAATCTACATAGTGCAAGGGCCCGCTAGTTAACGTAGATCGTCCAAGTGCCGCTAGTTAATCTACATAGTCCAAGGGCCCGCTAGTTAACCTACATACTCCAAGTACCCGCTAAGAAACCTTCATAGTCCAAGTGCCCGCTAGTTAACCTAGATAGTCCAAGTGCCCTCTAGTTAACCTAGATCGTCCAAGTGCCCGCTAAGAAACCTAGATATTCCAAGTGCCCGTTACCTAACCTAGATAGTCCAATTGCCCGCTAGGTTACCTACATAGTCCAAATGCCCATTCGGTAACCTAGATAGTGCAAGTGCCCGGTTGTTAACCTACATAGTCCAAGTGCCCGGTAGTTAACTTACGTAGTTCAAGTGTCCGTAGGGAACATACAGAGTCCAAGTGCCCACTAGGGAACCTACATAGTCCAAGTGCCCGCTAGTTAATCTACATAGTTCAAGGGCCCGCTAGTTAACCTACATAATCCAAGTACCCGCTAGTTAACCTAGATCGTCCAAGTGTCCGCTAATTAACCTACATAGTACAAGTGCCCGCTAGGGAACCTAGATAGTCTAAGTGCCCGCTCTGGAACCTACATAGTCCAAGTGACTGCTAGGGAACCTACATAGTCCAAGTGCCCGCTCTGGAACATACATAGTCCAAGTGCCCGCTAGGGAATCTACATACTCCAAGGCCCGCTAGTTAACGTAGATAGTCCAAGTGCCGCTAGTTAATCTACATAGTCCAAGGGCCTGCTAGTTAACCTACATATTCCAAGTACCCGCTAGTTAACCTAAATCGTCCAAGGGCCCGCTAGTTAACCTACATAGTCCAAGTGCCCGCTAGGTAACCTAGATAGTCCAATTGCCCGTTAGCTAACCTAGATAGTCGAAGTGTACGCTAGTTAACCTACATAGTCCAAGTGCCTGTTGGTTAACGTAGATAGTCCAAGTGCCCGCTAGGTAACATAGACAGTCCAAGTGCCCGCTAGGTTACCTACATAGTCCAAGTGCCCGTTCGTTATCCTACATATCCAAGTTCCCGCTAGGTAACCAATATAGTAAAAATGCCCGCTAGGGGCCCTAATAGTCCATATGCCCGCTAGTTAACCTAGATAGTCCAAGTGCTCGCGAGTTAACATAGATAGACCAAGTGCCCGCTAGGGAACCTATCTAGTCCAAGTACCCACTAGGAAACGTACATAGTCCAAGTGCCCGCTAGGTAACTTAGATAGTCCAAGTGCCCGCTAGGGAACGTACATAGTCCAAGTGCCTGCTAGGTAACCTAGATAGTTCAAGTGCCCACTAGTTAACCTACATAGTCCAGGTTCCCCCTAGGTAACCTAGATAGTCCAAGGGCCCGCTAGGTAACCTACATTGTCCTGATGCCCGCTAGTTAACCTGCAAAGTCTAAGTGCCCGCTAGGTAATCTATATATTCCAAATGACCGCTAGGGAGCCTACATAGTCCAAGTGCCCGCTAGGTAACCTACATAGTCCAAATGCCCTCTAGTTAACCTACATAGTCCACGTGCCCGATAGGGAACTTACATAATCCAAGTGCCCGCTAGGGAACCTACATAGTCCAAGTGCCCGTTAAGTAACCTAGATAGTACAAATGCCCGCCAGGAAACCCACATAGTCCAAGTGCTCGCTATGGAACTTACATAGGCCAAGGGCCCGCTAGGGAACCTACATAGTCCAAGTGCCCGTTAGGTAACCTAGATAGTCCAAGTGCCCTCTTGGTAACCTAGATAGTCCACCAGCCCGCTAGGTGACCTACATACTCCAAGAACCCGCTAGGTAACGTAGATAGTTCAAGTGCCAGCTAGGTAACCTACAGAGTCTAAGTGCCCACTAGGTAACCTAGATAATCCAAGTGCCCGCTACTTAACAACCTAGATACTCCAAGTACCCGCTAGTTAACCTAGATCGGCCAATTGTCAGCTAGTTAACCTACATAGTCCAAGTGCCCGCTAGGTAACCTAGATAGTCCAAGTGCCCTTTAGGGAACCTACATAGTCCAAGAGCCCGCTAGCGAACCTACATAGTCCAATTGCCCGCTCTGGAACATACATAGTCCAAGTCCCCATTAGTTAACATAGATAATCCAAGTGCCTGCTAGTTAACCTAGATAGTCCAAGTGCCCGCTAGGTAACCTAGATAGTCCAAGTGCCCGCTAGTTAACCTAGATAGTCCAAGTGCCCGCTAGTTAACCAGGATCGTCAAAGTGCCCTCTAGTTAACTTACATAGTCCAAAGGACTGCTAGTTAACCTACATAGACCAAGGGCCCGCTAGTTAACCTACATAGTCCAAGTCCCTGCTAGGTAACCTAGACAGTCCAAGTGACCATTAGGTTACCTACATAGTCCAAGTGCCCGTTTGTTAACCTACATAATCCAAGTGCCGCTCGGTAACGTAGATAGCCCAAGAGCCCGCTAGAGAACGTATATAGTCCAAGTGCCCGCTAAGTAACCTAGATAGTCCAAGTGCCCGCTAGTTAACCTACATAGTCCAAGTGCCTGCTAGGTAAACTACATAGTCCAAGTGCCCACTAGGTAACCTAGACAGTCCAATTGCCCGCTAGTTAACCTAGACAATCCAAGTTCCCGATAGGGAACCTACATAGTCCAAGTGCTCGCTAGGGAACCTACATAGTCCAAGTGCTCGCTAGGAATCCTACATAGTCCAAATGCCCGTTAGTTAACCTAGATAGTCAAAGTGCCTGCTGGGTAACCTAAACAGTCCAAGTGCCCGCTAGGGAACCTACATAGTCCAAGTGCCCGCTAGGTAACCTTGATAGTCCAATTGCCCGTTAGCTAACCTAGATAGTCGAAGTGTCCGCTAGTTAACCTACATAGTCCAAGTGCCCATTGGTTAACCTAGATAGGCCAAGTGCCCGCTAGGTAACCTAGACAGTCCAAAAGCCCGCTAGGTTACCTACATAGTCCAAGTGCACGTTCGTTAACCTAGATAGTCCAAGTGCCCGCTGGTAACCTACATAGTCCTAGTGCCCCCTAGTTAACCTACATTCTTCAAGTGCCCGATAGGGAAGCTACATAGTCCACGTGCCCGCTAGGTAACCTACATATTCCAAATGCCCTCTAGTTAATCTACATAGTCCAAGTGCCCGATAGGGAACCTACATAATCCAAGTGCCCGCTAGGGAACCTACATAGTCCAAGTGCCCGTTAGGTAACCTAGATAGTCCAAATGCCCGCCAGGAAACCCACATAGTCCAAGTTCCCGCTAGGGAACTTACATAGTCCAAGGGCCCGCTAGGGAATCTACACAGTCCAAGTGCCCGTTATTTAACCTAGATAGTCCAAGTGCCTGCTTGGTAACCTCGATAGTCCAACAGCCCGCTAGGTAACCGACATACCCTAAAAACCCGCTATAACGTAGATAGTTCAAGTGCCAGCTAGGTAACCTAGATAGTCTAAGGGCCCGCTAGGAAACCTACATAGTCCTAGTGCCCCCTAGTTAACCTACATTCTCCAAGTGTCCGATAGGGAACCTACATAGAACAAGTGCCCGCTAGGTAACCTACATAATCCACATGCCCGCTAGTTAATCTACATAGTCCAAGTGCCCGATAGGGAACCTACATAATCCAAGTGCCCACTAGGGAACCTACATAGTCCATGTGCCCGCTAGGTAACCTAGATAGTCCAAATGCCCGCTAGGGAACCCACATAGTCCAAGTGCCCGATAGGGAACCTACATAATCCAAGTGCCCGCTAGGGAACCTACATAGTCCAAGTGCCCGTTAGGTAACCTAGATAGTCCAAATGCCCGCTAGAGAACCCACATAGTCCAAGTGCCCACTAGGGAACTTACATAGTCCAAGGGCCCGCTAGGTAACCTACATAGTCCAAGTGCCCGTTAGTTAACCTAGATAGTCCCAATGCACGCTAGGTAACCTAGATAGTCCAACATCCCGGTAGGTAACCTACATACTCCAAGTACCCGCTAGGTAATGTAGATAGTTCAAGTGCCAGCTAGGTAACCTAGATAATCCAAGTGCCCGCTAGGTAACCTACAAAGTCTAAGTTCCCGCTAAGTAATCTATATAGTCCAAATGACCGCTAGGGAGTCTACATAATCCAAATGCTCGCTAGGTAACCTAGATAGTCTAAGGGCCCGCTTGGTAACCTACATAGTCCTAGTGCCCCCTAGTTAACCTACATTTTCCAAGTGCCCGATAGGGAACCTACATAGTCCAAGTGCCTGCTAGGTAACCTACATAGTCCAAATGCCCTCGAGTTAACCTACATAGTCCAAGTGCCCGACAGGGAACCTACATAATCCAAGTGCCCGCTAGGGAACCTACATAGTCCAAGTGCCCGTTAGGTAACCTAGATAGTCCAAATGCCCGCCAGGAAACCCACATAGTCCAAGTGCCCGCTAGGGAACTTACATAGTCCAAGGGCCCGCTAGGGAACCTACACAGTCCAAGTGTCCGTTAGTTAACCTAGATAGTCCAAGTGCCCGCTTGGTAACCTAGATAGTCCAACAGCCCTCTAGGTAACCTACATACCTCAAGAACCCGCTATAACGTAGATAGTTCAAGTGCCAGCTAGGTAACCTAGATAGTCCACGTGCCGCTAGGTAACCTACAAAGTCTAAGTGCCCGCTAGGTTATCTATATAGTCCAAAGCCCACTAGGGATCTACATAGTCCAAGGGCACACTAGTTAACGTAGATCATCCAAGTGCCGCTAGTTAATCTACATAGTCCAAGGGCCCGCTAGTTAACCCACATACTCCAAGTACCCGCTAAGAAACCTTCATAATCCAAGTGCCCGCTAGTTAACCTAGATAGTCCAAGTGCCCTCTAGTTAACCTAGATCCTCCAAGTGCCCGCTAAGAAACCTAGATATTCCAAGTGCCCGTTACCTAACCTAGATAGTCCAATTGCCCGCTAGGTTACCTACATAGTCCAAATGCCCGTTCGGTAACCTAGATAGTGCAAGTGCCCGGTAGGTAACCTAGATAGTCCAAGGGACCGCTAGTTAACCTACATAGTCCAAGTGCCCGGTAGTTAACTTACGTAGTTCAAGTGTCCGTAGGGAACATACAGTGTCCAAGTGCCCATTAGGGAACCTACATAGTCCTAGTGCCCGCTAGTTAATTTACATAGTTCAAGGACCCCTAGTTAACCTACATAATCCAAGTACCCGCTAGTTAACCTAGATCGTCCAAGGGTCCGCTAATTAACCTACATATTACAAGTGCCCACTAGGGAACCTAGATAGTCTAAGTGCCCGCTCTGGAACCTACATAGTCCAAGTGACTACTAGGGAACCTACATAGTCCAAGTGCCCGCTCTGGATCATCCATAGTCCAAGTGCCGCTAGTTAACCTACATAGTCCAAGTACCCGCTAGTTAACCTAGATCATCCAAGGGCCCGCTAGTTAACCTACATAGTCCAAGTGCCCGCTAGGTAACCTAGATAGTCCAATTGCCCGTTAGCTATCCTAGATTGTCGAAGTGTCCGCTAGTTAACCTACATAGTCCAAGTGCCCGTTGGTTAACCTAGATAGGCCAAGTGCCCGCTAGGTAACCTAGACAGTCCAAGTGCCCGCTAGGTTACGTACAATATCCAAGTGCCCGTTCGTTAACCTACATATCCAAGTACCCGCTAGGTAACCAATATAGTAAAAATGCCCGCCGGGGCCCTAATAGTCTATATGCCCGCTAGTTAACCTAGATAGTCCAAGTGCTCGCGAGTTAACATAGATAGACCAAGTGCCAGCTAGGGAACCTATCTAGTCCAAGTACCCACTAGGAAACGTACATAGTCCAAGTGCCCGCTAGGTATAACGTACATAGTCCAAGTGCCCGCTAGGTAACTTAGATAGTCCAAGTGCACGCTAGGGAACGTACATAGTCCAAGTGCCTGCAAGGTAACCTAGATAGTTCAAGTGCCCACTAGTTAACCTACATAGTCCAGGTTCCCCCTAGGTAACCTAGATAGTCCAAGGGCCCGCTAGGTAACCTACATTGTCCTGGTTCCCCCTAGTTAACCTACATTCTCCAAGTGCCCGATAGGGAACCTACATAGTCCAAGTGCCCGCTAGGTAACCTAGATAGTCCAAATGCCCGCTAGGGAACCCACATAGTCCAAGTGCCCGCTAGGGAACTTATATAGTCCAAGGGCCCGCTACGGATCCTACATAGTCCAAGTGCCCGTTAGTTAACCTAGATAGTCCAAGTGCCCCCTAGGTAACCTAGATACTGCAACAGCCCGGTAGGTAACCTACATACTCCAAGTACCCGCTAGGTAACATAGATAGTTCAAGTGCCTGCTAGGTAACCTAGATAGTCCTAGTGCCTGCGAGGTAACCTACAAAGTCTAAGTGCCCGCTAGGTAATCTATATAGTCCAAATGACCGCTAGGGAGCCTACATAGTCCAAATGCCCGCTAGGTAACCTAGATAGTCTAAGGGCCCTCTAGGTAACCTACATAGTCCTAGTGTCCCTTAGTTAACCTACATTTTCCAAGTGCCCGATAGGGAACCTACATAGTCCAAGTGCCAGCTAGGTAACCTACATAGTCCAAATGCCCTCTAGTTAACCGACATAGTCCACGTGCCCGATAGGGAACTTACATAATCCAAGTGCCCGCTAGGGAACCTACTTAGCCCAAGTGCCCGTTAAGTAACCTAGGTAGTCCAAATGCCCGCCAGGAAACCCACATAGTCCAAGTGCCCGCTAGGGAACTTACATAGGCCAAGGGCCCGCTAGGGAACCTACATAGTCCAAGTGCCCGTTAGTTAACCTAGATAGTCCAAGTGCCCTCTTGGTAACCTAGATAGTCCAACAGCCCGCTAGGTAACCTACATACTCCAAGAACCCGCTAGGTAACGTAGATAGTTCAAGTGCCAGCTAGGTAACCTACAGAGTCTAAGTGCCCGCTAGGTTATCTATATGGTCCAAATGCCCGCCAGGGAACCTACATAGTCCACGTGCCCGCTAGGTAACCTAGATAATCCAAGTGCCCGCTAGTTAACCTAGATAGTCCAAGTACCCGCTAGTTAACCTAGATTGGCCAATTGTCCGCTAGTTAACCTACATAGTCCAAGTGCCCGCTAGGTAACCTGGATAGTCCAAGTGCCCTTTAGGGAACCTACATAGTCCAAGTGCCCGCTAGGGAACCTACATAGTCCAATTGCCCGCTCTGGAACATACATAATCCAAGTCCCCATTAGTTAACATAGATAATCCAAGTGCCCGCTAGGTAACCTATATAGTCCAAATGCCCGCTAGGGAACCTACATAGTCCAAGTGCCCGCTAGTTAACCTAGATAGTCCAAGTGCCCGCTAGTTAACCAGGATCATCAAAGTGCCCTCTAGTTAACTTACATAGTCCAAAGGCCTGCTAGTTAACCTACATAGACCCAGGGCCCGCTAGTTAACCTACATAGTCCAAGTCCCCGCTAGGTAACCTAGACAGTCCAAGTGACCATTAGGTTACCTACATAGTCCAAGTGCCCGTTCGTTAACCTACATAATCCAAGTGCCCGGTAGGTAACGTCGATAGCCCAAGTGCCTGCTAGGGAACGTACATATTCCAAGTGCCAGCTAAGTAACCTAGATAGTCCAAGAGCCCACTAGTTAACCTACATAGTCCAAGTGCCTGCTAGGTAAACTACATAGTCCAAGTTCCCACTAGGTAACCTAGACAGTCCAATTGCCCGCTAGTTAACCTAGACAGTCCAAGTTCCCAATAGGGAACCTACATAGTCCCAATGCTCGCTAGGGAACCTACATAGTCCAAGTGCTCGCTAGGCATCCTACATAGTCCAAATGCCCGTTAGTTAACCTAGATAGTCAAAGTGCCTGGTAGGTAACGTAAATAGTCCAAGTGCCCGCTAGGGAACTTACATAGTCCAAGTGCCCGCTAGGTAACCTAGATTGTGCAATTGCCCGTTAGCTAACCTAGATAGTCGAAGTGTCCGCTAGTTAACCTACATAGTCCAAGTGCCCGTTGGTTAACCTAGATAGGCCAAGTGCCCGCTAGGTAACCTAGACAGTCCAAGTGCCCGCTAGATACCTACATAGTCCAAGTGCCAGTTAGGTAACCTAGATAGTCCAAGTGCCCACTAGGTAACCTAAATAATCCAAATGCCCACTAGGGAAACTACATAGTCCATGTGCCCGCTAGTTAACCTAGATAGTCCTAGTGCCCGCTAGTAAACCTAGATAAAATAAGGGCCCATTAGTTAATCTAGATAATCCAAGTGCCAGCTAGTTAACCTACATAGTCCATGGGCCCTCTAGTTAACCTAGATAGTCCAAGTGTCCGCTAGGGGACGTACATAGTCCAAGTGCCCGCTAGGTTACCTAGATAGTCCAAGTGCCCGCCAAGGTATGTACATAGTTCAAGTGCCCGCTAGGTAACCTAGATTGTCCAAGTGTCCGCTAGTTAACCTACATAGTCCAAGTGCCCGCTAAGTAACCTAGATAGTCCAAGGTCCTGCTAGTTAACCTACATTGTCCAATGTCCGAAAGGGAACCTACATAGTCCAAGTGCCCGCTGAGGAACCTACATAGTCCAAGTGCCCGATAGGGAACCTACATATTCCAAGTGCCCGTTAGGGAACCTAGATAGTCTAAGTGCCCGTAGGGAACCTATATAGTCCAAGTGCCCGCTAGGTAACCTAGATAGTCCAACAGCCCGGTAGGTAACCTACATACTCCAAGTACCCGCTAGGTGATGTAGATAGTTCAAGTGCCAGCTAGGTAACCTAGATAATCCAAGTGCCCGCTAGGTAACCTACAAAGTCTAAGTGCCCGCTAGGTAATCTATAGAGTCCAAATGCCCACTAGGGAGCCTATATAGTCCAAATGCCCGCTAGGTAACTTAGATAGTCCAAGGGCCCGCTAGGTAACCTACATAGTCCTAGTGCCCCCTAGTTAACATACATTCTACAAGTGCCCAATAGGGAACCTACATAGTCCAAGTGCCCGCTAGGTAACCTACATAGTCCAAATGCCCGCTAGTTAACCTACATAGTCCAAGTGCCCGATAGGGAACCTAGACAGTCCAAGTGCCCGCTAGGTTACCTGCATATTCCAAGTGCCCGTTCGTTAACCTACATAGTCCAAGTGCCCGCTAGGTAACCAATATAGTCCAAATGCCCGCTAGGGGCCCTAATAGTCCAAATGCCCGCTAGTTAACCTAGATAGTCCAAGTGATCGCTAGTTAACCTAGATAGTCCAAGTGCCCGCTAGGTAACGTACATAGTCCAAGTGCCCGCTAGGTAACGTACATAGTCCAAGTGCCCGCTAGGTAACCTAGATAGTCCAAGTGACCGCTAGTTAACCTACATAGTCCAAGTGCCTGCTAGGTAACCTAGATAGTCCAAGTGCCCACTAGTTAACCTATATAGTCCAGTTTCCCCCTAAGTAACCTAGAGAGTCCAAGGGTCCGCTAGGTAACCTACATTGTCCTAGTGCCCCCTAGTTAACCTACATTCTCCAAGTGCCCGATAGGGAACCTATATAATCAAGTGCCCGCTAGGGAACCTAAATAGTGCAAGTGTCCGCTAGTTAACCTAAGTAGTCCAAGGGCCTGTTAGTTAACATACATAGTCCAAGTGCCCAGTAGTTAACTTACATAGTTCAAGTGTCCGTAGGGAACATTCATAGTCCAAGTGCCCGCTAGGGAACCTACATAGTCTAAGTGCCCGCTAGGGAACCTACGTAGTCCAATTGCCCGCTAGGGAATCTACATAGTCCAAGGGCCCCGCTAGTTAAAGTAGATAGTCCAAGTGCTGCTAGTTAATCTACATAATCCAAGGGCCCGCTAGTTAACCTACATAGTCCAAATACCCGCTAGTTAACCTAGATCGTCCAAGTGTCCGCTAGTTAACCTAGATCGTCCAAGTGTCCGCTAGTTAACCTACATACTCCAAGTGCCCGCTAGGGAACCTACATAGTCCAAGTGCCTGCTAGGGAACCTACATAGTCCAAGTGCCCGCTCTGGAACATACATAGTCCAAGTGCCCGCTAGGGAATCTACATAGTCCAAGGGCCCGTTGGTTAACCTACATAGTCCAAATACCCGCTAGTTAACCTAGATCGTCCAAGGGCCCGCTAGTTAACCTACATCGTCCAAGGGCCCGCTAGTTAACCTAGATAGTCCAATGCCCGCTAGTTAACCTACATAATCCAAGTGCACGCTAGGTAACCTAGACAGTTCAAGTGACCACTAGGTTACCTACATAGTCCAAGTGCCCACTAGTTATCCTACATAGTCCAAGTGCTCACTAGTTAACCTAGATAGTCCAAGTGCCCGCTAGTTAACCTAGATAGACCAAGTGCCCGCTAGGGAACCTACCTAGTCCAGGTGCCCCATAGGGAACCTACATAGTCCAAGTGCCCGCTAGTTAACATAGATAGTCCAAGTACCCGCTAGGAAACGTACATAGTCCAAGTGCCTGCTAGGTAACCTAGATAGTCCAAGTGCCCACTAGTTAACCTACATAGTCAAAGTTCCCCATAGATAACCTAGATCGTCCAAGTACCCGCTAGTTAACCTAAATAGTCAATGGGCCCGCTAGTTAACCTACATAGTGCAAGAGCCCGCTAGCTAACCTAGATAATCCAAGTGCCCGCTAGTTAACCTTGATCGTCCAAGTGCCCGCTAGTTAACCTACGTAGTCGAAGTGCCCGGTAGTTAACTTACATAGTTCAAGTGTCCGTAGGGAACATTCATAGTCCAAGTGCCCGCTAGGGAATCTACATAGTCCAAGTGCCCGCTAGGGAACCTACGTAGTCCAAGTGTCCGCTAGGGAATCTACATAGTCCAAGGGCGCGCTAGTTAACCTACATAGTCCAAATACCCGCTAGTTAACCTAGATCGTCCAAGTGTCCGCTAGTTAACCTACATAGTCCAAGTGCCCGCTAGGGAACCTACATAGTCCAAGTGCCCGCTCTGGAAAATACATAGTCCAAGTGCCCACTAGGGAATCTACATAGTCCAAGGGCCCGCTAGTTAACGTAGATAGTCCATGTTCCGCTAGTTAATCTACATAGTCCAAGGGCCCGTTAGTTAACTTACATAGTCCAAATACCTGCTAGTTAACCTAGATCGTCCAAGGGCCCGCTAGTTAACCTACATCGTCCAAGGGCCCGCTAGTTAACCTAGATAGTCCAAGTGCCCGCTAGTTAACCTACATAATCCAAGTGCCCGCTAGGGAACCTAGAGAGTTCAAGTGACCACTAGGTTACCTACATAGTCCAAGTGCCCGCTAGTTATCCTAGATAGTCCAAGTGCTCACTAGTTAACCTAGATAGTCCAAGTGCCTGCTAGTTAACCTAGATAGACCAAGTGCCCGCTAGGGAACCTACCTAGTCCAGTTGCCCCATAGGGAACCTACATAGTCTAGTGCCCGCTAGTTAACATAGATAGTCTAAGTACCCGCTAGGAAACGTACATAGTCGAAGTGCCCGCTAGTTAACGTACATAGTCCAAGTGCCTGCTAGGTAACCTAGATAGTCCAAGTGCCCACTAGTTAACCTACATAGTCAAAGTTCCCCATAGATAACCTAGATCGTCCAAGTACCCGCTAGTTAACCTAAATAGTCAATGGGCCCGCTAGTTAACCTACATAGTGCAAGAGCCCGCTAGCTAACCTAGATAATCCAAGTGCCCTCTAGTTAACCTATATTGTCCAAGTGCCCGCTAGTTAACCTAGATCGTCCAAGGGACCGCTAGTTAACCTAAGTAGTCCAAGGGCCCGTTAGTTAACATACATAGTCCAAGTGCCCGGTAGTTAACTTACATAGTTCAAGTGTCCGTAGGGAACATTCATAGTCCAAGTGTCCGCTAGGGAATCTACATAGTCCAAGGGCCCGCTAGTTAACCTACATAGTCCAAATACCCGCTAGTTAACCTAGATCGTCCAAGTGTCCGCTAGTTAACCTACATAGTCCAAGTGCCCGCTAGGGAACCTACATAGTCCAAGTGCCCGCTCTGGAACATACATAGTCCAAGTGCCCACTAGGGAATCTACATAGTCCAAGGGCCCGTTAGTTAACGTAGATAGTCCATGTTCCGCTAGTTAATCTACATAGTCCAAGGGCCCGTTAGTTAACCTACATAGTCCAAATACCCGCTAGTTAACCTAGATCGTCCAAGGACCCTCTAGTTAACCTACATCGTCCAAGGGCCCGCTAGTTAACCTAGATAGTCCAAGTGCCCGCTAGTTAACCTACATAATCCAAGTGCCCGCTAGGTAACCTAGACAGTTCAAGTGACCACTAGGTTACCTACATAGTCCAAGTGCCCGCTAGTTATCCTAGATAGTCCAAGTGGTCACTAGTTAACCTAGATAGTCCAAGTGCCTGCTAGTTAACCTAGACAGACCAAGTGCCCGCTAGGGAACCTACCTAGTCCAGGTGCCCCATAGGGAACCTACATAGTCTAGTGCCCGCTAGTTAACATAGATAGTCTAAGTACCCGCTAGGAAACGTACATAGTCGAAGTGCCCGCTAGTTAACGTACATAGTTCAAGTGCCCGCTACGTAAGGTAGATAGTCCAAGTGCCCGCTAGGGAACGTACATAGTCCAAGTGCCCGCTATATAACCTAGATAGTCCAAGTGCCCGCTAGTTAACCTACATAGTCCAAGTGCCTGTTAGTTAACTTTGATAGTCCAAGTGCCCACTAGTTAACCTACATAGTCAAAGTTCCCCCTAGGTAACCTAGATCGTCCAAGTGCCCGCTAGTTAACCTAAATAGTCAATGGGCCCGCTAGTTAACCTACATAGTGCAAGAGCCCGCTAGCTAACCTAGATAATTCATGTGCCCGCTAGTTAACCTATATCGTCCAAGTTCCCGCTAGTTAACCTAGATCGTCAAAGTGCCCGCTAGTTAACCTACATTGTCAATGGGCCCGCTAGTTAACCTACATAGTGCAAGAGCCCGCTAGTTAACCTAGGTAGTCCAAGTGTCCGCTAGTTAACCTACATAGTCCACGTGCCAGTTAGCTAACCTAGATAGTTCAAGGGCCTGCTAGTTGACCTACATAGTCCAAGTGCCCGCTAGGGAACCTTCATAGTTCAAGTGCCAGCTAGGTAACCTAGACTGTCCAAGTGCCCGCTAGGTTACCTACATAGTCCAAGTGCCAGTTCGTTAACCTAGATAGTCCAAGTGCCCGCTAGGAAACCTACATAGTCCAAGGGCCCGCTAGGTAACCTAGATAGTCCAAGTGCCCGCTAGGTAACTTACATTGTCCAAGTTCCCACTAGGTAACGTAGATACTCAAAGTGCCCGTTACCTAACCTAGAGTGTCCAAGTGCCCGCTAAGCAACTAACATAGTCCAAGTGGCCATTCGTTAATCTATATAGTCCAAGTGCCCGCTAGGTAACCTAGATAGTCCAAGGGCCCTCTAGTAAACCTACATAGTCCAAGGGTTCACTTGTTAACTTTGATAGTCCAAGTGCCTGCTAGTTAACCTAGATCGTCCAAGTGCCCCCTAGTTAACCTAGATTGTCCAAGTGCCCCCTAGTTAGCCTACATAGTCCATGTTCCAGCTAGTTAACCTAGATCGTCTAAGTGCCTGCTAGTTAACCTAGATAATGCAAGTGCCCGCTAGTTAGCCTCCATAGTCCAAGTGCCCGTTCGGTAACCTAGATAGTCCAAGTGCACTTTAGGGAACCTAGATAGTCCAAGGGCCCGCTAGTAAACCTACAAAGTCCATGGGCCCGCTAGTTAACCTTCAGTGTGCAAGTGTCCGCTACTTAACCTACATATTCCAAGTGCCCGCCAGTTAACCTACACAATCTAAGTGCCCGTTGGCTAACCTAGATAGTCCAAGGGACCGCTAGTTCACCTACATAGTCCAAGTGCCCCTCTAGTTAACCTAGATAGTCCAAGTGCCTGCTAGGTAACCAACATAGTGCAAGTGTCCGCTAGTTAACCTACATATTCCAATTGCCCGCTAGTTAACATATATAGTCCAAGTGCCTGCTAGGTAAGGTACATAGTCCAAGTGCCCGCTAGGTAACCTACATACTGCAAATTCCCGCTAGTTAACCTAGATAGTTCAAGTACCCGCTAGGTAACCTAGATCGTCCAAGGGCCCCCTAGTTAGCCTACATAGTCCAAGTGCCCGCTAGTTATCCTACATTATCTAAGTGCCCGTTGGCTAACCTAGATAGTCCAAGGGCCCGCTAGTTGACCTACATAGTCCAAGTGCCAGCTAGGTAACCTGGATAGTACAAGTGCCCTCTAGGGAACCTAGATAGTCAAAGTGCCTGCTAGGTAACCTAGATAGTCCAAGAGCCCGCTAGGTAACCTACATAGTTCAAGTGGCCTTTAGTTAACCTATATAGTCAAAGTGCCTGCCATGTAACCTAGATAGTCCAAGTGCCTGCTAGGCAACCTACATAGTCCAAGTGCCCGTTAGTTAACCTAGATAGTCAAAGTGCCTGCTAGGTAACCTAGATAGTCCAAGTGCCCGCTAGCTAACCTACATAGTCCAAGTGACCGCTAGGTTACCTAAATAGTCCAAAAGCCCGCTAGGGAATCTACATAGTCCAAATGCCCGCTAGTTAACCTAGATAGTCCAAGTGCCTGCTAGTATACCTACATAATCCATGGGCCCGCTAGTTAACCTACATAGTGCAAGGGCCCGCTAGTTAACCTACATCGTCTAAGGGCCCGCTAGTTAACCTAGATAGTCCAAGTGCCCGCTAGTTAACCTACATAGTCTAAGTGCCCGCTAGTTAAACTGGATAGATAAAGTGCCCGCTAGGGAACCTATCTGGTCCAAGAACCGACTAGGAAACGTACATAGTCCAAGTGCCCGCTAGGTAACCAATATAGTCCAAATGCCCACTAGGGGCCCTAATAGTCCAAATGCCCGCTAGTTAACCTAGATAGTCCAAGTGTTCGCTAGTTAACCTAGATAGTCCAAGTGCCCGCTAGTTAACCTAGATAGATAAAGTGCCCGCTAGGGAACCTATCTAGTCCAAGAACCGGCTAGGAAACGTACATAGTCCAAGTGCCCGCTAGGTAACATACATAGTCCAAGTGCCCGCTAGGTAACGTAGATATTCCAAGTGCCCGCTAGGGAAAGTCATAGTCCAAGAGCCCACTAGGAAACCTAGATAGTCCAAGGGCCCGCTAGGTAACCTACATTGTTCTAGTGCCCCCTAGTTAACCTACATTCTCCAAGTGCCTGATAGGGAACCTACATACTCCAAGTGCCCGCTAGGTAACCTACATAATCCAAATGCCCGCTAGTTAACTTACATAGTCCAAGTGCCCGATAGGGAACCTACATAATCCAATTGCCCGCTAGGGAACCTACATACTCCAAGTGCCCGCTAGGTAACCTACATAGTCCAAATGCCCGCTAGTTAACCTACATAGTCCAAGTGCGCGATAGGGAACTTATATAATCCAAGTGCCCGCTAGGGAACCTACATAGTCCAAGTGCCCGCTAGGTAACCTACATAGTCCAAATGCCCACTAGTTAACCTACATAGTCCAAGTGCAATATAGGGAACCTACATAATCCAAGTGCCCGCTTGGGAACCTACATAGTCCAAGTGCTCGTTAGATAACCTACATAGTCCATGGGTCCGCTGGTTAACCTACATATTCCAAGTGCCCGCTAGTTAACCCACATAATCTAAGTGCCCGTTAGCTAACCTAGATAGTCCAAGGGCCCGCTAGTTGACCTACTTAGTCCAAGTGCCCGCTAGGTAACCTAGACAGTCCAAGTGCCCGCTAGTTAACCTACATAGTCCAAGTGCCCGATAGGGAACCTAGATAGTCCAAGGGTCCTTTAGTTAACTTACATAGTCCAAGTGCCCGTTAGTTAACCTAGATAGTCAAAGTGCCTGCTAGGTAACCTAGATATCCCAAGTGCCCACTAGGTAACCTACAAAGCACAAGTTCCCGCTAGGTAACCTAAATTGTCCAAATGCCCGCTAGGGAATCTACATAGTCCAAGTGCCCGCTAGTTAACCTAGATAGTCCAAGTGCCTGCTAGTAAACCTACATATTCCATGGGCCCGCTAGTTAACCTACATAGTGCAACGGCCCGCTAGTTAACCTAGATCGCGCAAGTGTCCGCTAGTTAACCTACATAGTCCTAGTGCCCGCTAGGGATCCTTCATAATCCAAGTGCCCGCTAGGTAACCTAGATAGTCCAAGTGCCCGCAGGGATCCTTCATAATCCAAGTGCCTGCTAGGCAACCTAGATAGTCCAAGTTCCCGCTAGGTAACCTAGATAGTCCAAGTGCCCGTTAACAAACCTAGATAGTCCATGTTCCCCCTAAGCAACCTACATAGTCCAAGTGCCCGTTAGTTAACCTAGAATTCCAAGAGCCCGCTATTTAACCTAGACTGTCCAAGTGCCCGCTAGGTTACCTGCATAGTCCAAGTGCCCGTTCGTTAACATAGATAGTCCAAGTGCCCGCAAGGGAACCTATATAGTCCAAGTGCTGTCTAGGTAACCTAGAAAGTCCAAGGGCCCGCTAGTTAACCTACATAGACCAAGGGCTCGCTTGTTAACTTTGATAGTCCAAGTGCCCCTTAGTTAACCTAGACCGTTCAAGTGCCCGCTAGTTAACCTAGATCGTCCAAGTACTGGCTAGTTAACCTACATAGTCAAGGGCCCACTAGTTAACCTAGATTGTCCAAGTGTCCTCTATTTAACCTACATAGTCCAAGTGCCTGCTAGGTAACCTACATAGTGTAAGTGTGTGCTAGGTAAACTACATAGTCCAAGTGCCTGCTAGGTAACCTAGACAATCCAAGGGCCTGCTAGTTAACCTACATAGTCCAAGTGCCCGCTAGGTAACCTACATAGTGCAAGTGTCCGCTAGTTAACCTACATAGTCCAAGCGCCCGCTAGTTAACCTAGATTGTCCAAGTGCACACTAGTTAACCTACATAGTCCAAGGGCCCGCTAGTTAACCTAGACAGTCCAAGTGCCCGCTAGTTAACCCACATAGTCCAAGTGCCCGCTAGGTAACCTAGACAGTTCAAGTGACCACTAGGTTACTTACATAGTCCAAGTGCCTGTTCGTTAACCTACATAGTCCAAGTGCCCGCTATTTAACCTAGATCGTCCAAGTGCACGCTAGTTAACCTAGATAGTCCACGTGCCCGCTAGTTAACCTAGATAGACCAAGTGCCCGCTAGGGAACCTACCTCGTCTAAGTGCCCGCTAGGGAACCTATATAGTCCAAGTGCTATCTAGGTAACCTAGAAAGTCCAAGGGCCCGCTAGATAACCTACATCGTCCAAGGGCCCGCAAGTTAACCTAGATAGTCCAAGTGCCCGCTAGTTAACCTACATAATCCAAGTGCCCGCTAGGTAACCTAGACAGTTCAAGTGACCACTAGGTTACTTACATAGTCCAAGTGCCTGTTCGTTAACATACATAGTCCATGTGCCCGCTGGTTAACCTAGATCCTCCAAGTGCACGCTAGTTAACATACATAGTCCAAGGGCCCGCTAGTTAACCTACATAGTCCAAGGGCCCGCTAGTTAACCTACATCGTCCAAGGGTCTGCAAGTTAACCTAGATAGTCCTAGTGCCCGTTAGTTAACCTACATAGTCCAAGTGCCCGCTAGGTAACCTAGAGAGTTCAAGTGACCACTAGGTTACTTACATAGTCCAAGTGCCTGTTCGTTAACCTACATAGTCCAAGTGCCCGCTAGGTAACCTATATAGTCCAAATGCCCGCTAGGGACCCTAATAGTCCAAGTGCCCGCTAGTTATGCTAGATAGTCCAAGTGCTCGCTAGTTAACCTTGATAGTCCACGTGCCCGCTAGATAACCTAGATAGACCAAGTGCCTGCTAGGGAACCTACCTAGTCCAAGTGCCCGCTAGGGAACCTATATAGTCCAAGTGCTATCTAGGTAACCTAGATAGTCCAAGGGCCCGCTAGATAACCTACATCATCCAAGGGCCTGCAAGTTAACCTAGATAGTCCAAGTGCCTGCTAGTTAACCTACATAGTCCAAGTGCCCGCTAGGTAACCTAGACAGTTCAAGTGACCACTAGGTTACTTACATAGTCCAAGTGCCTGTTCGTTAACCTACATAGTCCAAGTGCCCGCTAGTTAACCTAGATCGTCCAAGTGCACGCTAGTTAGCCTACATAGTCCAAGGGCCCGCTAGTTAACCTACATAGTTCAAGGGCCCGCTAGTTAACCTACATCGTCCAAGGGCCTGCAAGTTAACCTAGATAGTCCGAGTGCCCGCTAGGTAACCTAGACAGTTCAAGCGACCACTAGGTTACTTACATAGTCCAAGTGCCTGTTCGTTAACATACATAGTCCAAGTGCCCGCTAGGTAACCTATATAGTCTAAATGCCCGCTAGGGACCCTAATAGTCCAAGTGCCCGCTGGTTATCCTATATAATCCATGTGCTCGCTAGTTAACCTAGATACTCCAAGTGTCCGCTAGTTAACCTAGATAGACCAAGTGCCCGCTAGGGAACCTACCTAGTCCAAGTGCCCGATAGGGAACTTACATAGTCCAAGGCCTGCTAGGGAACCTACATAGTCCAAGTGCCTGTTAGTTAACCTAGATAGTACAAGTGCCCGCTAGGTAACCTAGATCGTCCAAGTGCACGCTAGTTAACCTACATAGTCCAAGGGCCCGCTAGTTAACCTACATAGTCCAAGGGCCCGCTAGTTAACCTACATCATCCAAGGGTCTGCAAGTTAACCTAGATAGTCCAAGTGCCCGTTAGTTAACCTACATAGTCCAAGTGCCCGCTAGGTAACCTAGACAGTTCAAGTGACCACTAGGTTACTTACATAGTCCAAGTGCCTGTTCGTTAACCTACATAGACCAAGTGCCCGCTAGGTAACCTATGTAGTCCAAATGCCCGCTAGGGACCCTAATAGTCCAAGTGCCCGCTAGTTATCCTAGATAGTCCAAGTGCTCGCTAGTTAACCTTGATAGTCCACGTGCCCGCTAGTTAACCTAGATAGACCAAGTGCCCGCTAGGGAACCTACCTAATCCAAGTGCCCTCTAGGGAACCTATATAGTCCAAGTGCTATCTAGGTAACCTAGATAGTCCAAGGGCCCGCTAGATAACCTACATCGTCCAAGGGCCCGCAAGTTAACCTAGATTGTCCAAGTGCCAGCTAGTTAACCTACATAGTCCAAGTGCCCGCTAGGTAACCTAGACAGTTCAAGTGACCACTAGGTTACTTACATAGTCCAAGTGCCTGTTCGTTAACCTACATAGTCCAAGTGCCCGCTAGTTAACCTAGATCGTCCAAGTGCACGCTAGTTAACCTACATAGTCCAAGGGCCCGCTAGTTAACCTACATAGTTCAAGGGCCCGCTAGTTAACGTACATCGTCCAAGGGCCTGCAAGTTAACCTAGATAGTCCGAGTGCCCGCTAGGTAACCTAGACAGTTCAAGCGACCACTAGGTTACTTACATAGTCCAAGTGCCTGTTCGTTAACCTACATAGTCCAAGTGCCCGCTAGGTAACCTATATAGTCCTAATGCCCGCTAGGGACCCTAATAGTCCAAGTGCCCGCTAGTTATCCTAGATAATCCAAGTGCTCGCTAGTTAACCTAGATAGTCCAAGTGTCCGCTAGTTAGCCTAGATAGACCAAGTGCCCGCTAGGGAACCTACCTAGTCCAAGTGCCCGATAGGGAACTTACATAGTCCAAGGCCTGCTAGGGAACCTACATAGTCCAAGTGCCTGTTAGTTAACCTAGATAGTACAAGTGCTCGCTAGGTAACCTAGATCGTCCAAGTGCACGCTAGTTAACCTACATAGTCCAAGGGCCCGCTAGTTAACCTACATAGTCCAAGGGCCCGCTAGTTAACCTACATCATCCAAGGGTCTGCAAGTTAACCTAGATAGTCCAAGTGCCCGTTAGTTAACCTACATAGTCCAAGTGCCCGCTAGGTAACCTAGACAGTTCAAGTGACCACTAGGTTACTTACATAGTCCAAGTGCCTGTTCGTTAACCTACATAGACCAAGTGCCCGCTAGGTAACCTATGTAGTCCAAATGCCCGCTAGGGACCCTAATAGTCCAAGTGCCCGCTAGTTATCCTAGATAGTCCAAGTGCTCGCTAGTTAACCTTGATAGTCCACGTGCCCGCTAGTTAACCTAGATAGACCAAGTGCCCGCTAGGGAACCTACCTAATCCAAGTGCCCTCTAGGGAACCTATATAGTCCAAGTGCTATCTAGGTAACCTAGATAGTCCAAGGGCCCGCTAGATAACCTACATCGTCCAAGGGCCCGCAAGTTAACCTAGATTGTCCAAGTGCCCGCTAGTTAACCTACATAGTCCAAGTGCCCGCTAGGTAACCTAGACAGTTCAAGTGACCACTAGGTTACTTACATAGTCCAAGTGCCTGTTCGTTAACCTACATAGTCCAAGTGCCCGCTAGTTAACCTAGATCGTCCAAGTGCACGCTAGTTAACCTACATAGTCCAAGGGCCCGCTAGTTAACCTACATAGTTCAAGGGCCCGCTAGTTAACCTACATCGTCCAAGGGCCTGCAAGTTAACCTAGATAGTCCGACTGCCCGCTAGGTAACCTAGACAGTTCAAGCGACCACTAGGTTACTTACATAGTCCAAGTGCCTGTTCGTTAACCTACATAGTCCAAGTGCCCGCTAGGTAACCTATATAGTCCAAATGCCCGCTAGGGACCCTAATAGTCCAAGTGCCCGCTAGTTATCCTAGATAATCCAAGTGCTCGCTAGTTAACCTAGATAGTCCAAGTGTCCGCTAGTTAGCCTAGATAGACCAAGTGCCCGCTAGGGAACCTACCTAGTCCAAGTGCCCGATAGGGAACTTACATAGTCCAAGGCCTGCTAGGGAACCTACATAGTCCAAGTGCCTGTTAGTTAACCTAGATAGTACAAGTGCCCGCTAGTTAACCTAGATAGTCCAAGTGCCTGCTAGTATACCTACATAATCCATGGGCCCGCTAGTTAACCTACATAGTGCAAGGGCCCGCTAGTTAACCTACATCGTCTAAGAGCCCGCTAGTTAACCTAGATAGTCCAAGTGCCCGCTAGTTAACCTACATAGTCTAAGTGCCCGCTAGGTAACCTAGACAGTTCAAGTGACCAATAGGTTACCTACATAGTCCAAGTGCCCGTTCGTTAACCTACATAGTCCAAGTACACGCTAGGTACCCAATATAGTCCAAATACCCGCTAGGGGCCCTAATAGTCCAAATGCCCGCTAGTTAACCTAGATAGTCCAATGCTCGCCAGTTAACCTAGATAATCCAAGTGCCCGCTAGTTAACCTAGATAGATAAAGTGCCCGCTAGGGAACCTATCTTGTCCAAGAACCGGCTAGGAAACGTACATAGTCCAAGTGCCCGCTAGGTAACATACATAGTCCAAGTGCCCGCTAGGTAACGTAGATATTCCAAGTGCCCACTAGGGAAGTACATAGTACAAGTGCCCTCTAGGAAACCTAGATAGTCCAAGGGCCCGCTAGGTAACTTACATTGTTCTAGTGCCCCCTAGTTAACCTACATTCTCCAAGTGCCCGATAGGGAACCTACATAGTCCAAGTGCCCGCTAGGTAACCTACATAGTCCAAATGCCCGCTAGTTAACCTACATAGTACAAGTGCCCGATAAGGAACCTACATAATCCAATTGCCCGCTAGGGAACCTACATACTCCAAGTGCCCGCTAGGTAACCTACATAGTCCAAATGCCGGCTAGTTAACCTACATAGTCCAAGTGCCCGATCGGG
>NW_027457712.1:0-53949 GCF_050624435.1 Tenrec ecaudatus
CATCAGGTGTGACAAGCACCAGGATAAAGCCTTTAGTGGATGGGCTGGATCAACACCCACGCTGGGAAGTCAACATATGTCCAGGGCTTCACACAGGGCTATGTCTTCTTGGATGGCTCAGTCAGCACAGCTTAGCTACAGATTGGCAGCCTGAAGTCCGAGGACACCGCATTGATTCCTGTGTGCGACACACGCTGTGAAAACTCACATCCTGATACTGTCAGAAAACCTGGGGGGTGGGTGAAAGCTGTGCTCAGAATATTGACCTGAATCCTTATTTACCGGTTTTGCACTTAGTGATGAGAAACCAAGACAATAACTTCCTGTGAAATGAATAAAACTTTCCTGTGAAATAAAATCATCCCCTCAAGAGGGGAGGTTAAATTACCTTGGTATGTAGTCTTTGTGTGTAAGTACTTCCATCATCATCTGCAGAGACAGTGACAAGAACACAGTTATCCGCAAACGGACAGTTACAAAACAGAATACATGGCTGTCTATTACTCTGTGAGAAAGAGAGTGAGAGGAAGTCAATGTGATCCCCAACACAAAACTCCCTGCTGGGAAAGAGTTAAGCTGCAGGGGCGCTCAGGTTCCACAGATCACAGGATACGCCCTGAAGCAGGTGCAGATGGACAGTTTCAGGACTGGTTCCGGTTGGGGTCTGGGGACACTTCTCCATGTCACTGTTTTCCCCAAGGAATTTCTCTAATTGTATGGCTCCTGGTCTACCATTGATATCTATGAAGCAAAAAGTTGTAACAGGAGAAACTATTGCCCCATGCAAAGAACCAGTGTTTGATGAACCTTAGGAAATCAGGGATACATTTCCAAACTCATCGAGGGCACCTGGAGGCACTTGATGGTGAAAACAGTGAAGCACTGGAATACTAGTTGAAAGCTAGAAAACTGTTCTGTTGACCTGCTTCGGAAATAGCAGACTCGCTGTAGAGATCTCATTGTTTTACTCCAACTAGCACACTCTTGGAGTTACTGGCGGGAGTCAATAATGTCTAGTTAAGGGTCTGTAAGAGGTCAGAAAAGACTGACATTCACATCTGACCCTCTTCCCTTGAACACAGATGGGTCGTTGCTGGAGTCAACTATGACCTGGCATCCCTTTTTATCCTAGTCGGTTTTCTTTCTAGTTCAGCTGTGTTATCTCGTTTACGTTTGTTACACACTTTATGGTTCATGCTCTCAATGTAGACACATTCAAATTATCAAGACATCTGTACACACACACACACACACAAATACTGTATGCTACTCTGAGTTGTTCCAGTTCAAACAGCACGGTATATTGTTTGTTTCAGTTTGTACTATTGTTGTTAGATGCCATCAAGTGGCGTCTGTGCATCAGAACAATGTACTGCCTGGACCTGGGCCATCTTCACCATCTGTGTTTGAGTCTGTTGTGGCAGCTACTGTGTCAATCCATCCCACTGGGGGCCTTATATTTCTTCACCACCGTATAGTTCACCAGTCATATGACATTCTCCAGGGACTGTTCGCTCTTGATCACATGTCCAAAGTACCGTATATACTTGAGTACCAGCCAAGCTTTACAGCACATTTTCAATGCAGTTTTTGTGGTAAAATTAGGTGCATCCATGAATATTCGGGTCGGATTATACTCGAGTATATACATGGTACATTGGATGATGTCCTGCCATGCTCACCTCTACAGAGAATTCTGGCTGCACTAGTTCCAACACCAGTATGATTGTTTTTTCTTGGAATCTACTAGGTATTAAGTATTCATCACCATAATCATAATTCAAAGGTATCAAATATTTTAAGTTTTAATAATTTAAGGACAAGCAAAGACTTTTGCAGGTGTATATCATTTAAAATACTATGGCTGTGTCAGGTGCACCTTATTCCTAAAGGTGACATCTTTATAATTTACACTGTAAAGATATCTTTTACAGTAGATTTACCAAATGCAATGTGCTTTCTAATTAAATTCCTTGTGGGCCACAGTAAAATCAAATATTGAAGGACTTCATGGTTTGCTTTCTAGTGGCTGCATGAGTACACATATAAGTCACTGGAAATTCTAGTGTGGGAGGTGTTCTTTACCTCATTTGTTTTATTCATTCAATCATTTACTTATATGAAAGGCCTCGGAAATACTGATTTTTACACTTCACATTATAAATCAAAACTATGTTGTGTTTTGTTATTCGTTAAAGTTGTCCAACATTTTGTTGTATTGAGAACATTTGATTCCATTTCTCATTGGGCGTTTTCATTTATATAATTTTCAATTATATTGTACATGTGCAATGATTTCATATTTTGAGCCTTATAGCCATAGAAAAGGAATTTGTAAGGCAGAGAGCATGGTGCTGTGTGCACTTATGTTGCCTTTAGGTTTACAGTCTTTGGTCACCTTAGAGTTATGTATGTTAGCATGGTGTCCTTGCCAACTTCAGAGAGTTGTCTCATACATTTTTAATAATATCATTTTTAATTTGATTTCTATTGTAAGATCCCTAAGCTTTTATTTTTATATTTCCAAAGCTAAGGCTGACTCATTATGTTGTGAAATTTTCTGTGCTTTTATGAATCAAAATGTCATATTTATGCTATGGTGGTAACAAGTAGAAAGATTTTGGTACTGCAAAAAAGTGCCTATGCCTCCCCGATTGAACACCATATTTCCTAATTACTGACAGTCACTGATCGGTTTGTCATACCTGTATAGGATTCTCTTTTTAACAATTTTATTTCAAAGCCATATGATAAATTCTGTTTTTTAAGGTCTACTTCAAGTTAAGATTTATCTAAACATTTCCATGGGTTGAAAGCTCTTTAAAATAACATTATTTGTATTTATTGTATCACAGACTGTTTATTTATTTATATGCTGAAGGCCACGCTGGTCATTTCAAGCTGGGTTCACTGTGTATAGAGCTGCTATAATTCACTAGTGCACGGTTTCAGGGGGACATGTATTTTCAACTCATCGAGGCAACCACCTGGGAGCATGTTTCAGGATAAAATGGTAAAGCAATGAGAGGCTTTGTAAGAAACTGTCTGATTGTCTCTCAAAGTAGCTGAACCACTTTACATTCCAGCAATTGAGTCACGAGTATCCCTTGTCCTGTGCTCACTTGCGAGAAAATGACTTTGTAAGGTTTGGAGATGGAAAATATTTTATTTATTAGGTCAGTAAAATCATCTTCTTGTTTCATTTTGAATTTTCCAAAATGAAATTATTTGAATTTGAGTAATATGCCCATGTATTTATTTTTAGTTAAATTCTTCTTGGTTTGCATATTTGATTAGATATTCTGGATATTTTTATTTTTAAAACGTATTTACATAAAAATAATTTGCCATATTAAATTAAAGTTAATTGACATAGATTCTGCAAACCTTTACCAAGTATGTTGCATGCTTTTCATTCTCTTTTAAGGGACTTTTTTCGCCACAGTTAGAATTTTTTAAATCTTGATCTACCCTCGTGATCAATCTTTTATTATGTGTCCATGTTCTCATTGTGATGTATCTAAAAAAACCCTCTCATTACCAAGTGTAAACTCATTCATATTTTCTAATTTTATAGTCTTATTTACATTTTGGTCAGTAGTCCATATTATTTTATTAGTATTATTGCTATTGTTATTATAGATGCTGTGAGGTATGTGCAGGACCTCATATTGTTGTTGGACTGGAAAGGGTGTGGGGCAGGCTGTCATAAGCAGAGACCAGGTTGATTTGAGACATTCTAGGTTTATTCCTGCTAGGGCTTACAGAAGGAAACGCCCAGTGGACTGCTTCACAAATCCAGTGAGAATCAAACAAGTTATAGACCCCAAACTTCCTTTCAGGTTGCAGTGGGGGTTGGTTTACAAGTTTACAGTCATCAGAGGATAAAACGGAGCAAAGTTCACAGAAAGAATTTACATTTCCCCAAGGGATTACGACAGCATCAATTTCTGTCTTCATTACTCCAGGGACTGTCACACCATTACCCTCTAAGGTTTCAGTCTCCTTGCTCCTCTAAATGGTCATGCTTCCCCTTCCTGAATTAGGAGTATCTGGAATAATGAACAGGCTTTTAACTAAGTTTAAAAGGAATTTAATGGAGGGGAAGGAGCTGTTATGTTCTTGATCCCTTTTAACAAACTAAATCTCAACCAATTATGATACATTTTCACTGTTGATTAACAACATGCTACCACTTCCCCTTTCCTATATCAAGAGGGATTTAATTGCTTCAACTGTTCCATTCAGGAGAAGATGTGGAAGAGTGCGTATGCACATTGTGCCTCATTTTGTACCCAAACCATTATACCACAATTGCATTGAGTTCAGTGTGTATTTAGTGATAATAATGTCAACCCAGGTATTCTGTCATGACCTTACTAAGAAATTAATCCTGCTTTTAAAACACAGAACCTGTAATTCATTTTCTGATAAAGCGATATTATGCCTTTTATTATTCACCTCTATGTCATTTTAATGCTCTCCCTGGTAATTAACATATCTAAAGTGCACAAGTGAATTTGTATAGCTCAATGCATTTTAGCTCTGTATACACATAAGCTTTCTACTCCTATGAAGTGTTACAGTCTTAGAAACTCACAGGGGCAGTTCCACCTTGTCCCATTGGGTCACTATGAGACAAAATTGACTCGATGACAGAGAGTTATTTTTTTGTAAGCATGTATACAGTTCAGCACACACGGTCCCCATGCGTGTTTGACCACTCTCCACAACCTTACCCCATCCTGATTATCTTCATCTGATAATGATATTAACGAAGCTCAGGGTGGAGTTACCTCACCTTACCACCTGTGGCAATGACCAGGTCACAACCCATGGGTGGATGATCTACATGAGCACCCCTAGCTGGCCACACCGGGGGATCCCTCTTCTTACTTGTGAACTTTTGAGCAGAAGGAAGAACATTAACAAGGGTAGAAAATCGAATTAACCCAGAATTCTATTGAAGTTGAAGATGTTTGCTAATTTTCAAACACAACCTGTGAGTGGAACTCAGAGTGAGCCCAACACAAAGTTCCCATGCAGACAGGGCAAGTCTGGAGGGTGTTTAGGATGCTTGAAGTATAGGAACCCACCTAACCGAGGGTGCAGATGCAAGATCACTATTATTGTTCATTGAAACAGGGTTATTCTCACATAGCGGGGATTAACATAGAGCAGTGATTCCATTCCTATTTATTCCTTGAGTTTTCATAGCTTGTAATCAATGATATTGCATTCCATTTTATTAATTAAGATACCGTGCTTTCTCAAGCAAAACAATATTCTGGTTGTTAGTTTTCATTAAATCGGTTGTGAATAATAGTCTCTCTGTACAATACACTGAAACAGCGGTTTGTCCAGCACCATCCTCATAGTCTTTCCCATGTGTGAGAGCATTGTTGTAATCACAGTCAATCCATCTTGATGGCCCTGTCCTTTCCCAATATTAGTGCCTCCTGATAATATATCCAAAGTTTGTGTGACAAACTTGTCATCTTAACTTCCAATGAGAATTCCGATGTGCTGCTTCTGAGACAGGCTTTTTTTAAATGATAGAAAATGAACTCTGATCATATGAGAAGGCTGCTTTGTAAAAAGAGGGACACACCTTGCTCCCTCCCCTGCTCCATTCAGAAATATACTATTTAACATGCTCATTGTTGTATGAATCTTACCATACAGATTGGCGACACTTTTGAAGACATTGGAGTCTATGGTATTCTGTTTAGCATGCTAATCCAGAGACCAGAAATATGGGTTTATTTACAAGTTCAGCCCCTTTGCATGCCTGGGAATACTTAACAGTCTGACTTTAGGCGAACACAAGGGGGTGATGATTCTGCTAGCATATACATATAACTTATATTAGGTTCGTTTAAATAATAAAATTAAAAACCATGAAAGGAAGGTCATCAGATGCCCCAATACTCTCAATATATCTTCAATTCTTTTTTTTCATTCATCTACATTCCTTGTATGAATATACGGTATTATACTGTGCCAGAATTTTGTATGGATTTTTGTAAGTATAAGTTTTCCAAGATGTTGTCTCCTGGGTATTATGTGTGTTGTAATTGTTGTTTTATTGTTAGGTGCTGTTCATTCAGGTCCAACTCATAACAATCATAGACACAAAAGAACAAAACACTGCCCAATTATGTGTCATCCTCAATATAATTCTTAAGTTTGACCCCATTATTACAGCCACTATGTCAGGCCATCTCAACGAGGGCCTTACTTTTTATCACTGTCCTCTACTTTGCCAAGTATGATATGTTATCTCACTCCCTTTTCCAAGGACTGGGTTCTCTTGATATCATGTGCAAAGGGAGTGAGGTAACATATCGCTATCCTTGTTTCTAAGGAGCATTCTTGATTCATTCTTCCAAGAAAGATTTATTGGTTTCTTTGGCCAAATCAAAAGCAAACTCACTGCCATCATGTTAATGCTGACTCATAGCAAGTCCCTGTGGGTCCCTGTGGATATCCAAGACTGTAACTCTTTATAGGAGTAGAAAGTCCAGTCTTTCTCTTAAGGAGCCATTGCTGGTGGTACACTGGTTAAGCATTGGTTAAGCATTAGGCTAAGATCACATGGTCGGTTCCTTTGACAGACCATGTTAATGCCAATATTCCTTGACAGCACCACAATTCAAATGCAATGTTTATAAATCCTATTTAGTCAACGTTCGATTTTCATATGCATATGAAGCAATTGAAAATACCAAATACCATCATCTGAGTTATTCTTGGTATGATGATACCTAGCAGTAAATTTGTTTTTGGCAAAGACATGTTTACCAAATATAGTAATATTTTTGGTCATTTGGAGGTTGTGTGACAACAATGGTATATTCACATGTGTAAATATAGACTAATGTAGGTGTCATGAATCAGAAGAGTTATGGCCTGGTTTGTAGTGAATATTTTAATTTATTATCTATTTATATACCTATTTATCCTCCTGTGGGTCCTACATGGTTTGTCTATCTCTCCCTCTCTTTGGATATCTCTATCTATCTATCACTGGAAATAAGAGTCCTTGATCTGTGGCTGCATAACGCTCCCTGAACAGAATGTATCCGGGTGAAACAAAGAGCTCAGGGAGAGGAAGTTATCATAAGGGCACTGCCAGCATCATTGTTTGAGTGAGAGGAGCAGGCCTAGGGACCTCACTTTATCCTGTAGGCCTTTATGTACAAATGCACTTCCCACATGCAAATACCTCTTAGGCAGCCAGATGAAACCACAGCATGAACACACTTAAATTCTGACTCCTTCTCACCCTGGTGCGTGTTCCCTGGGTATCATGGATCTTATGGACATGAAGGTCAATCATGTGTGGGTTCTCCTATTTATCGTGGCAACTCCGGAAGGTGAGTGCTTCAGGGACTCATACATGAAGTCTGGGGATGCAGCATCTGACACATGACTCACTGGGATTCTCTTTATCCCCAGGTGTCCTGGCCCAGGTGCAGCTACAAGAGTCAGGCCCTGGACTGGTGAAGCCCTCACAGACCCTGTCTCTCACCTCTGTTGTCTCTGGATTTTCCTTAACAAGCAATGCAGTGAACTGGATCCGCCAGGCTCCAGGAAAGGGACTGGAGTGGGTCGGTGATATATGGAGTGGTGGGAGCACACACTATAATCCAGCTCTCCAGTCCCGAGTCAGCATCACCAGGGAAACCTCCAAAGGCCATGTTTATTTAAAACTGAGCTCTGTGAATCCTGAGGAAACAGCCATGTATTACTGTGCTAGAGACACAGTGATGGGAAGTCAGTGTGAGCCCAGACACAAACCTCCTTGCAACAGGCCATGGTTTCTGCAGATGCAGGCAAATGAAGTGTTTTTCTCAGGATGCTTTCCTCTCAGAAGCTGTGGTTTCCCCACCTTGTCAGCACCTCTCTTGGGATCCCCATGCACAGTGATTCTAGGGAACCTTCATATATCTGGACATGCGTTCTCTTCATTGGAATGGGCTTTGTCTATCTTTGAACATCTATCCAAAATCAGAGTGCACAGTAATATGGCTTGATGATATCTATTTTCAATTGACTGTATTAACCAGTATCATTTATTATCAAAGCTAAAAATATTCCAAATATCAAAACTCATTATTCCTCTGTGGGTTTCTGAGACTGTAACTGTTACAGGAGTAAAAAGCCCCTTCTTTCTTCTGTGGTGAAGCTGGTGGTTTCTAACTGCTGACATGCAACCCTCATCCCAAAGCATAACCACTCCATCACCAGTGATCCTTGTGGAAATATTAATGCAGGAAAATATTCTCATGTGAATCCAGATTTTTCTCCAAGCCATCAGATAGCTGGCCAATGTATCATTCCAGGGAATGCTCACGAATACACATTTACGTAACAATCTTAACTTAGAACTAGATACTCTTGCCCATGTTGGTATTGTTTGGTACCCTTGAGTTGGTTTCAACTCCCAGAGAGCCTATGTACCACAGGATGAAATACTGCCCAGAAGTGCACTATCCTCACAGTCATTCCTCTGTTGCACCCATCATTGCAGCCTGAGTGACAATCCACTTCCTTGAAAGTCTCTCCCTTGTTCATTGTCATTCTGCTTTACCAAGCACAAGACCATTCTCTGGGTACCAGGTGCTCATGATGACATCCCGCAATAAGTGAGATAAAGTCTTACGTGAATGCAAGAAATATTCAAGATGTGCTTAATCCAAGACAGACCTGCTTGTGCTTTAGGCAGCCCGTGATATATTTAATATTATTCTCTAACACCATTACCCAAACGAACCAATTCTTGGATATTGCTAATAGGGTGTTTGGCCATTATTGGAGTCACTCTTAGTTTCCACAACCACGGAAGGTGTTTCTGGTATTACAGACAGTGCCCTGGGTTGCTATTAAAATTTCACATCCAGGATTACTTTGAGTCTCTAACAGCCATCCTGTGCCCTAACCTTGGATGCTTACAGCTCTATAAATAGGTGACAAGACTTTTACTACCAATAATTAGCCAAGACACAGAGAACTTCAACATAAGAACGCTGATAAAAACAGTGTATTATGATATACATTTCCTTTTGCTAGGTGTGTTTCCCTCATAAAACATATACCCTAACCCCTTGCACTGTCATTCCACCTGGGAAGAATGCCATGTGTTATTTATTCATTTTTGATGGTGTTAAGTGATTCAGTTCTCGGTGATTCAATGGAGAACAGAACTAAATAATACCTAGTTCAGCCACATAATCACCATTAATATTTTGAGCTCCTTATTACAGCCACTGAGTCAATACATCTCATGATGTGCCTCCTTCGTCACTGATTCCCCTGGTTTATCGTGGATGAAGTCTTTCTCAAGGGACTGGTGTCATGATAGCATGTCCGAAGTACAGGAAACAAGATCTCACTGTCCTTAATTCTGAGGGACTCTCTGCCTCTACTCCCTTCACAACAGATCTGTGTGTTTTATTGTCAGCCCACCCAGGCACTTTCAACATTCTTTGCAAGCACCATAAGTCAAAAGCCACCATTGTTTTCTATGGCCCTTATTATTCTTATTCCAGAGTTTATATTCATATAATAATATGGAAAACATCATGATGTGGGTTCTCAAAGTTATATGAAAAAAACCTGTCATGTACGACTCTTGGTGTAGAAATAGAAAGAGACGTGATGCTGTGGCGGAAAAAGTATTATGTTGCTCAACACAAGATCCGGGATTCAATCCAGGCAATGGTTCCTCCTGAGTCAGATGAGGTTGTCTACTCCTGTAAATATTTCCAGTCAGAGAAAGCCTAAGGAGCAGTTCTAATGAGCCTTAGAGGGGTCCTGTGAGTCACAGTAGATGCACTTGCAGTGAGTTTCACTTTTGAGGATAAGACTGCCCATATTTCTATCTCAATTGCTTGATTTACTAATTTTCCCTCAGTGTTGAAGAATATGTGGTCTGTTAATAGCTCTCAGACCTCACAATGAATAAATTAATGTGTGAATTAGTGGATGCATTTGTTCAAATTAAACAATGCAGGCACACTTTAACCTTGGTGATTTTATTATTGCAAATGTTGGATTCTGGGGAGGCTACAAATTCAATGCATAACCTGTGGGTCAGACACATCACTCCCATCTTTGACATCTGAGTGTCATCAAACTTGTTCAAGTACAGTCTTTGGGGTCTCTTCCTTGTGGACCTGTGGATCATGCCCATTAACATGCTATTCAGTCCCCACCTCTTATACACCCTCTTTTGCCCCCAAATCACGGGAACAGAGCCTACTGAATCAGGGAATCTTTGCCACAGAAATGTCTGCCTCTTTTCTCCTTTACCTTCTGATGATGCCGAGTGTCCCATCTGGCTGTGTCCTAAAGTTTCAATCCATTAATTTGCAAAGGGACAATATTTTTGAAATTGTCTTCTGAGATCTTCGACCTTGGATTAATTAAGTAGACTCTGTTGTCTGACCATTGACTGTGTATATAGATAAATCCATTCTGGTATCTTCTCTTGAAACTGGCTAATTCACACCCAGAAAACCTAAAACATAAGTGAGTCTTTGTTCTGGTGGACATATCTGGAGGAGTGTCTTAGGGATTCAGAGACAAAAGTCTAGAGATAATCCACTTGAAAATATGGCTCAGGATGATTGTCCTTTGTCCCATAGATTGATCTCAGGTGCAGTTATAGGGACTTCCCTCCCATGCCACCAGTTCTCAAACATTCAACTTCCTGCTGATGAGTCGATTAAGACTCATAGCAGCCACCCAGGACAAATCATAACTGTCCCTTTGGATTTCTGAGAATACAACTTTTCAGGATAAGAAAGCTGCATCTGTCTCCAGAGGAGTAGATGGTTGTCTTGAACTGTAGAACTTGCAATTAATAGTGTACTGTGCAATCCCCTACACAACAGTATCTCCAAGATATGGAGGGGTAGTTTTGACTGTGCTTATTCTGAGTCTATTTCATTTCTTTTAAAACTTGATGGGCAATTTATTTTAAAACTTAGAGAGTAATTACTATGTACTTAAAGAAAGGTGCTGGGATCTGAACCAGAATTTCATCACAATTATGGATCCTTTGGGTGTGTTTTTTTTCTCTCACAAAGTTAAGAATTCCTGCTCATGAACATGACCCCTTTTTCTAATTAGGTGTGTATCTTTTGGTATCTTATAGTACTGCTTTTTTAATAGTTCTATTTGTACAATATTCTTGTTTCTATGCTTAGGTTTATTCCCATTTATTTTACTTATAGTTGGCTATTGTAAATGGTAGCATTCTTGATATCCTTTTGAGAGCTTTCTCTATAGGTATGTGGGAATCAAACTTATTTTTCTTTTTTTTTTCTTTTTTCTTTAAACAATTTATTGGGGCTGATACAATTCTTTTCACAGTTCATACATATACATCCATCAATTGTATAAAGCACATCTGTACAGTCTTTGCCCTAATCATTTTTTCTCTTTTCTTCTTTTACATTTTATTAGGGACTCAAACAACTCTTACCACAATCCATACATATACATACATCAATTGTATAAAGCACATCCATACATTCCCTGCCCCAATCATTCTCAAGGCATTTGCTCTCCACTTAAGCCCCTTGCATCAGGTCCTCTTTTTTCCCCCCTCCCTCCCCTTTCCCTCCTCCCTCATATGCCCTTGGTAATTTATACCTCGTTATTTGGTCATATCTTGCCCTATACGGAGTCTCCCTTCCCCCCTTCTCTGCTGTCCCTCTCCCAGGGAAGAGGTCACATGTGGATCCTTGTAATCAGTTCCCCCTTTCCAACCCACTCACCCTCCACTCTCCCAGCATCGTCCCTCACACCCTTGGTCCTGAAGGTATCATCCACCCTGGATTCCCTGTACCTCCAACCCTCATATGTACCAGTGTACAGCCTCTGTCCTATCCAGCCCTGCAAGGTAGAATTCGGATCATGGTAGTTGGGGGGAGGAAGCATCCAGGATCTGGGGGAAAGCTGTGTTCTTCATCGATACTACCTCACACCCTAAGTAACCCATCTCCTCTCCTAAACCCCTCTATGAGGGGATCTCCAGTGGCCGACACTTGGGCCTTGGGTCTCCACTCTGCACTTCCCCCTTTATTTAATATGATATATATATACACATACATATATACATATACACATATATACACATACATACACACACATATCTTTTTTTTTGCATGATGCCTTATATCTGGTCCCTTGGGCCCCTCATGATTGCACTGGCCGGTGTGCTTCTACCATGTGGGCTTTTTTGCTTCTGAGCGAGATGGCCGCTTGTTCACCTTCAAGCCTTTAAGACCCCAGACACTATCTCTTTTGATAGCCGGAAACCATCAGCTTTCTTCACCACATTTGCTTGTGCACCCATTTGTCTTCAGCGATCCTATCATGGAGGTGTGCAGTCAATGATATGATTTTTTGTTCTTTGATGCCTGGTAACTGATCCCTTTGGGACCACTCGATCACACAGGCTGGTGTGTTCTTCCATGTGGACTTTGTTGCTTCTGAGCTAGATGGCCGCTTGTTTATCTTCAAGCCTTTAAGACCCCAGTCACTATCTCTTTTGATAGCCGGGCACCATCAGCTTTCTTCACCACATTTACTTGTTCACCTACTTTGGCTCCAGCCGTTGTGTCGGGAGAGTGAGCATCATAGAGTTCCAATTTAATAAAAGAAGGTATTCATGCATTGAGGGAGTGTTTGAGTAGAGGCCCAAGGTCCTTCCGCCACCTTAATACTTGACCTATAAATATAGACACATAGATCTATTTCCCCATCCTCCTATATATATTTGCATGTACATGTCTTTGTCTAGACCTCCATGAATGCCCTTTGACTCCTAGCTCTTTCCTCCATCTCCCTTGACCTTCCTCCTGCCCTACTACCATGCTTCATCGCCCCTGGGCTAGAGTATACCTCTTCTCTAAGCAACCTTACCCTTGATCATTTCCCACCAGGCCTGCCACTCCCCCTTCTCTACCATTTGGGGTCCCATGTTTTTCCCTTGTCCCTGGGTTTGTTAACACCACTTCCTTACCCCCCCTACCCCCCCACCCCAAGTCCCCCCGGAACTGTCGGTCCCGTTGTTTTTCTTCCAGATAGTTCATCCAGCCTGTCCTATTCAGACAGACCTGTGGAGTCACTAACATGCACGAAAACTAGACAGAGGAACACAAAGCAACAGTATACAACCAGACAACAAAACAACCAAAACAAACCACTGAAAAAGAACAGAACAAAACAGTTCACAAGAGAAAAGCTTGTAGTTAGTTCAGGGATCATTTGCTGGCCCTTAGGAGCGTTTTCCAGTCCAGTCTGTTGGGGCACAACGCCCTGGCCCCGAAGTCCACTTTCAGCATTCCCTGGGGACCTTGCCACTCCATTCCCTTGCTGTTCCGCTGCACTCCCCCAGTGATTTGCCTCGGTGTGGTGGGATCAGGTCAGGTGCAATTCCCACACTGTGTCTCCGGTGCTGTCCCCTGTTTCGCCTTTAGTCACTGAGGGGCATCATGTCTCATAGTAGGGCCAGCCATGTTGTTCTCTGTGGACTGGCTGCTCTACTCAGGAAAATCATCATCACGGCCTGGTGGGCCAGGCTGTGCTCCACTCTCTCCTCCTGTCCCTTCATCTGCTCCCGTGTGCTCTGATCAAATATGTCCATCTCCCATAGCTGCAGAGTCAATGTCGTCCTTTGGAACAAATTCTTTTCGGGGGAGGAGCAGGAATCCACTTAATTTATGGTGCTGGGGCCAGCCTCCCAGACCTCTCCACCGGTTCCCTCCTCCACGCCGGGATATTGCATTCACACCTTGCGACACTGGGTTGACGTCTGGTCCCACTTTCCCTGTGGAGATATAAACCATACCCTCCCCTTGGGTGGATTAATGCCCCATTTCTGTCATGCTGATTGTACTTACCTCAGGGGACTCATGTTGTACCTGTCCCTTTGGGTCTGGCTTACCTCGCTTAACATAATTCCTTCCAGCTCTTCCCATGAAATAACGTGTTTCATGTGCTCATTGGTGCTTTTCAGTGCTGCATAATACTCCATTGTGTGTATGTGCCAAAGTTTGCTAATCCACTCGTCTATCGATGGAAACTTAGGCTGTTTCCAAGTCTTTGCTATTGTGAATTGTGCCGCAATAAACATTGGAACGCATATGACTGGTCGTGTTTTATTTGCTGCTTCAACCGGCTATATGCCCAGTAGAGGGATGGCTGGGTCGTAAGGTAGATCAATTTCCATTTTCTTTAGGTATCGCCAGATTGCTTTCCACAGTGTCTGTACAAATCTGCACGACCACCAGCAGTAGAGGAGGGTTCCTACTTCACCACAGCCCCTCCAACACTTGTTGCTCTCTGATTTACTGATCTGGGCTAGCCTCAGGGGTGTTAGGTGGTATCTCATGGTTGTTTTGATTTGCATTTCTCTTATGGCAAGGGACTTCGAGCACTTTCTCATATATTTATTGGCCATATTGATCTCCTCTCTAGTGAAAGTTCTTCTCATTTCTTTTGCCCACTTCCTTAGGGGGTTAACTGTTTTCCTCTTTTTGCAGGTCATGATGGTGTTGTAGATTTTAATAATGAGCCCTTTGCCTGACGTGTCATTACTAAAAATCTTCTCCCAGTCTGTGGGTTGCTTAGTCACCCTCTTGGCAAAGTCTTTCGAGGTGCACAGGTGTTTTATTCTTATTAGATCCCATTTGTCGATTTCCAGATCACCTGTGTGTGTCCCCTTCCCTGTTGCAGTGAGCCTATGTGCTCCCTGGGCCAGTGCTCTGAGATTAGTCCCGATTCCCTCCTTAATGGTCCTGATGGTTTGGGGTTTGACTTCTAGATCTGTGATCCACCTTGAGTGTATTCTTGTGCATGGGGTGAGGTAGACGTCTTGTTTCAACTTTATACATGTGGATATCCATTGTTTCCAGCACCACTTATTAAAGAGGGCATCTGCTTCCCACTTGACGTTTTTGGGACCCTTGTCGAAGATCAGTTGTCTATATGCTGATGATTTTACTCCTGGGTTTTCTATTCTTTTCCACTGGTCTGAGTGTCTATCATTGTGCCAGTACCATGCTGTT
This sequence comes from Tenrec ecaudatus, assembly GCF_050624435.1. Lineage (NCBI taxonomy): Eukaryota > Metazoa > Chordata > Mammalia > Afrosoricida > Tenrecidae > Tenrec > Tenrec ecaudatus. Next base: position 15,087 of record NW_027457712.1, read on the forward strand.
TTGACCACTGTAACTGTGTAGTAGGCATTAAAATCAGGTAGGGCGAGTCCTCCAATTGTGTCCTTCTTCTTGAGGAGTTCTCTGCTAATTCTGGGTTTCTTCCCTCTCCATATGAAGTTGGTGGTCAGTTTTTCCAATTCTTTGAAGAAGGTTGATGGTAATTGGATTGGTATAGCATTGAACTTGTAGAGTGCTTTAGGAAGAACTGTCATCTTTACTATGTTCAGCCTACCTAACCATGAGCAGGGGAGCTTCATCCATTTGTGAAGGTTACTTTTGGTTTCCTGTAATAGGGTTTTATAATTATGCTTATATAGGTCTTTAGTATTTTTTGTTAAGTATATTCCTAGGTATTTCAGTTTGTTCTTGGCTACTGTGAAGGGTACTTCCCTCTTAATCGCCTCTTCCATGGCCCTGTCCGATGTGTATAGAAACCCTACCGACTTCTGTTTATTGATCTTGTATCCTGCTACTCTTTCGTATTCCTCTATTGCTGTAAGTATTCCAACTGTGGAGTTTTGGGGGTCTTCAATATATAGGATCATGTCATCTGCAAATAACGATAGTTTCACCTCCTCCTCTCCCAACTGGATCCCTTTGATGTCCTTCCGCTGTCTTATGTTGTTAGCCAGAACCTCCAAAACGATATTGAATAGAAGAGGGGACAGGGGGCATCCTTGTCTTGTACCCTTTTTCAGTGGTATTGTTCTTGTCTTTTCTCCATTGACTATGATGTTGGCTGTTGGTCTTTCATAGATAGCTTGTATGAGCTTGAGGAACTTACCTTCCAATCCTATCTTCATGAGTGTTTTGATTAGGAATGGATGCTGGATGTTGTCAAATGCTTTTTCTGCATCTATGGATATTATCATATGGTTTTTATCCTTTTTCTTCTCGATGTGGTGTATGATATTGATGGATTTTCGGATGTTAAACCATCCCTGCATCGCTGGGATGAATCCTACTTGGTCGTGGTGAATGATATGTTTGATGTTCCTTTGTATTCTATTGGCCAATATTTTGTTAAGGATTTTTGCATCTATGTTCATTAGAGATATTGGTCTATAATTCTCTACACCTGTGGGGTCTTTTCCCTGTTTGGGTATCAAAGTAATGCTGGCTTCGTAAAATGAGTTTGGGAGCTTGCCGTTCTTTTCTATGTTATGGAATACTTTGTGGAGGATCGGTGTTAGCTCTTCCCTGAATGTTTGGTAAAATTCTGCTGTGTAGCCATCTGGCCCTGGGGCCTTTTTCCTTGGTAGGTTTTTGATGACACTCTCTATTTCTTCCTTCGCTATGGGTTTGTTGAGGTTCTTGATCTCTGTCTCAGATAATCTAGGGATAGATTGTTTTTCTAAATATTTATCCATGTCTTCCAGGTTTCTGAATTCATTAGAATACAAACCTTCATAGTACTTTGTGATTATCCTTTTTATCTTATTGGGGTCTGTTGTTATTGCCCCCGATTCATCCCTCATCCTGGCTATTGATGATTGTTCCTTTCTATCTTTGGTAAGCTTTGCCAGGGGAGTGTCAATTTTATTAATTCGTTCATAAAACCAGCTTCTAGTTGCGTTAATCCTTTGCATTGTTCTTTTGTCTTCCCACTGGTTTAACTCTGCCCTGATTTTTATTATTTCTTTTCTCTTGCTATTGGAGGGGTAGTTCTGTTGACTCTGTTCTAGTTGTTGGAGGTTTTGTGTTAACATATCTGTCATACGCCTTTCTTCTTTTTTCATGTATGCATTCAGTGATATCAAGCTACCTCTGATAACTGCCTTTGCAGTGTCCCATAAGTTTTGATATGTTGTATGCTCGTTCTCATTAGTTTCTAGAAATTTCCTGATATCCTCTCTGATCTGGACCTTAACCCATTCATGTCGCAGGAGATCGTTGTTTATTCTCCAATCGGTGGCCCTTGCTTTTCTGGGTGCCCTCCTATTAATCTCCAGCTTTATGGCATGGTGGTCTGAGAAAGACGTCTGGATAAAATCTATGTGTTTGAATTCACTCAGGCTGGCCTTGTGCCCCAGCATGTGATCTATTCTTGAGAAAGATCCGTGTGGATTGGAGAAGAATGTGAAACCTTTTGCTTTTGGATGAAAGGCTCTATAGATGTCTATCAGGCCCTGTTGCCTAATTACATTGTTTAGCTCTCTGGCCTCTTTGCTGAGCTTCTTTCCCTGTGACCTGTCTTTCTCTGATAGTGGAGTGTTGAAGTCCCCCACTATTATTGTTGTTTCCGTGATTTCTTCTGTCATTTTTTTAATAGTTTGTTTGACGAAATTTGCCGCACCATTATTAGGTGCGTAAATATTCAGTATGCTTATTGCTTCCTGGTTTACTGAGCCTTTGAGCATTATGTAATGTCCCTCTTTGTCTCTTTTTATGTTTTGGATCTTGAGATCCATTTTGTCGGAGATTAAGATAGCCACTCCTGCCTTCTTGGAGTTACCATTTGCTTGGTAAACTTTCTGCCAGCCCTTTATTCTCAGCATATGCTTGTCTGCTTGCTTAAGGTGTGTCTCTTGCAGGCAGCAGATTGATGGGTTATGTTTTCTAATCCAATCCTCCAGCCGCTTTCTTTTAACATATGAATTGAGCCCATTTGTATTCAAAGTGATTATTACAATCGCTGGCTTCATGGTTGCCATATTCTGTTTTGTGTTTTGCGTCTTTACCTATCTTCCTTCATATCAGTGTACTGCGTTTGAGTGGAGGGTTTCTATCCTGTCCTCTTTTCCATCTGAGACCGTGTTGTCCTAGTACGTGTTGCTGGCATGTTGGCTTCTAGATGGAGATGGGCTATATGGTGGTCTCCTGGTGGTTCTAGTTGGAGCTTGATCTTCTGGCCATAGTGAGTCAGCCAGTATGTTCTGCAGGGTCGGGTGACTTGCAGTATATTTTTTGAGTTCTTCCTTGTCCTGGAAGACCCTTATCTTACCCTCTATCTTAATGGATAACTTGGCAGGGTATAGGATTCTGGGGGAGGCATTTTTATCTTTCAGTTTTTGGAAGATGTTGCTCCATTCTCTCCTCCTCTTCATGGTTTCTGCTGATAAGTCTGAGCATATTCTTACCTGCGCTCCTTTGTATGTGACTGTCTTCCTTTCTCTTGATGCTCGTAGAATTTTCTCTTTTTCCTCTAAGTTGGATAATTTTACAATTATATGCCTTGGCGTGTTCTTCTTGGTGTTTAGCTTAGCCGGTGTCCTCTCTGCTTCCTGTATGAGAGTCGGATTCTCCTTTGTTAGGTTGGGGAAATTTTCTTCCAGGAATTCCTTTGCTATCTTGGCGGTCGATTTGTGTGTTATGTTGTGTTCCGGTAGACCGATTATTCAAATATTATTCCTCTTCATAGCATCTGTCATTGATCTCAGGCTGTCTTCTGTTTCTTTAATTTTCCTGTCTGATTGTTTTTCTCGCTTGCTTCGTTTGGTTTGAGCGTCCTCTAGTTCACTGATACGGTTCTCAGCCTCCTCAAGCCTAGATATAGCTTCTGTGACCTTTTGTGTGGCCTCTGCTACCTCCTCTGTTAATTTCTGCAGTTCCTTTTGGTGGATAGTATTCATCCCCTCTATTGTGGACTTCATCCCCTCTATTGTGCATTTCACCCCTTCTATCGTTGCATCCTTATTTTGGTTTGCTTCTCTTAGCTCCTGTATTACTGCAAGCAGAGTTCTGAAGATTTCCTTTTGTGGCTGATCTATATCTGTTTCTTCTATGAGTGACGTTAGGTCTGTTAAAGTGCCTCGTTTTTCTGATTTTTTTGTTGGGAGTGATGTGGTCTGTTGATTTTTCCTTGATCCTTTAATAGGCCCCATGCTTCTGGGAGACAGGAGTAACCTTATTGTGTGGAGGCTCAGACCACTGTGCCATCTCCTGGGGTGGCTGGGGCCGTCTGTGGCAGGCTTAGGGCTGGCACTGGGGACCCAACAGGGCCCCAGGTGGTGAGAGCTGGCTGGAGCTCACTGACGGCTCCTCAGGGACTGCAAAGCCGAGACCCAGGCTCCACTGCAGGTGGAATGTTTCATCTGCCCGGGCTGTGAGCGGGCCCGGGGAGGCCACTCGGATAGCTGCGCAGGCAGCTGCGCAACACTTCAGGGAACAATGGTGTTCGCTCTCCGCCCTTTTAGTGCGAAACCGCAGGGGGCAATGGCGCCCTTCCTCCGCTCAGGCTCAGAGTCGCGGCCGCCGGGGTCCCCGCAGCACCCTGGGGAGGGCACCTACTCTTGTGCCTTGCGCAGGGAGGGGCCCTTGGTGGGCAGACTCAGCAGCGTGGGGCGCGGCGCTCCGCGGAAGCTCAGGGTCCGGGACAGGCGCGGGTTGGGCTATGGCTCCTGTTGGCGGGAAGTGCTCAGCGCAGGGTCCCCGCCAGGAGTGGAGCTGGTGCTAGGCTGCCAGGGGTGGGCGGGGGCGGGCGGGGGTGGGAGGCCGGCGCACGGTGGGCAGGTTGAGGGGTCCGCGGCAGCAGTGCGGGTGGATGGTCCCCCGTGGGGGTTGCCAGACAACCCGCGGGTCTGCTACCCTGAGCTTGGATGAATGGAGGGAGGGACGTGGGCCCGAGGGCAGATCGTTGCCCTGCGGGGAGAGGGGAACTGCGGGAGAGGAAAGCTTCTCTCCCAGTGGGGATCCGCGAGTGGGGAGTGGGCCGCTGGAGTAGGGGAGCGTGACCTGCTGCGCCTGTCTAGGCAGGGCAGGCAAGCGGCTCTGGGCTGGCGTCCGGTTTGGGGATGGAGCCTAGGCCGGTCGCCAGTGAGCTCACGGCAGCTTAGTGGCCAGAGATGTCCCACTAGTCCGGTCCTCTTTCACCTAGACCCCTGCTCCGGACAAATACGTGGGGTAGGACTGGGGTGCTGTCCCAGGGGGATATTTCACTCACCAGACTCTTACTATTCAGCTACCTGGTCGCCAATCCCACTTTGTTTGTAGGAGCTCTCAGAGTATGCCGGTGTCCCTGTCGGCCATCTTCCCCAGCTCCCAAACTTATTTTTCTATGCTGACCTTATAACCTGTGAAATTGCTTAACCTTTCAATTAGTTCCAATAATTTTCTACTAGGACTTTTGGGCTTTCTATGTTTAGAGTAATATAGTCAGCAATTATAGAGAGTTTTACTTCTTTCCTGTCATTTTGAATGCCTTTATTTTACATTATATGATTGATAGCTATAGTTATGGGTTATAGCACCATGTGAAACAAGATTGGTATTAAATGGTATCCTTATATGGTTCCAATTTGAAAGGTGAATGCTTTTGTTTCCTCTCCATTGAGTGAAATGTTTGTCATTGATATTTCACTTTGCTGTTTTGAGTCTGATTAAATCTGTCTGAAATCACAGCAACACTAGATAAAACAGAAAGGAGCATAGGTCTTACTTCATCCTCACAGTTGTCATGTATGAGGCCTTTGTTACAGTTACTGTGCCATTCTATGATGTTAAAGGTCATCCTTATGCATTATCAAGCACAATATCTGGAAACATGTTAAAAGTCCTGAGATGAAGTAATCACACGCTTACTAGTTAGAATTAAGCATTATAATGTCAAACATTATGCTCACTGTCATGGGATTGGAATATCATGGCTTTCACACTCAGAGATGGAGGTGAGCTGGACTAGTGTGCAGCTGCATCATGATGTGAAACTTAAATTGGTCTGCTAACCTCCAGTAATGAGATAACTTTGTTCTGGAATGATCATGCTCAAGTAATGCCATACCCATCTGCATGCAAAACTGAACTAATTCAAGGAATTCCCATGGCAAAATATTAGCTTGTCATGTGCTTGAATTCCTGGATCATATGGAAAATCAAGAATCATTTTTGAAAAAGCTTATTCTCCTCAGCAAATTCTGGCCCAGAGAGGTCAAGTGACCACCAACTTGTGCTTGAATTTCCCCCATTGACATATGCAGTTTAACCATACAGTAAATGACTGGTGTCAACTCTAAGAATGGAGAAAAATGTTTGTGATCTTTGATATCAATGAGAACAAAATCTGAATGGGCATAACATTTTTAACATGTATAACTAGAGATAGTGCTAGTGATTTTATGGGCAATAATATGAAAAATATTCCAAATTCAGAAAATATGTGAGTGTTGGTATTAAATTCAAGGTTGTGATCCCTGAGCAGTTTGTGGGGAATCATAAGTAAAGCATAAATAGAGAGGAAGACTTTGGTTGTATGTGCTCAAATTTCAGGTGACCCAGAGTCCTCTGGGTAAGGGACATTTAAAAATGTCTGTGCTTATTCCACAAATTTTGAGGACCTGTATGGACTTCATTTAATCCAGAGTGCCTTTAGGTCTCAACTCAACATATTTTGGTTCAAGATATGAAATACTGTCCTTGGCTCATATCCTTACTTTGCCCTATTAAACAATTATTTCCCACTCCCTTCTCTGATGTAACTTTTCACTTTAAGTCATGGCACTTGACAGGTTTTACACTCTTTGGAATGCTCTCTGCCAAACAAAGGGTTTCTCTTCAGAATCTTGCAGTTCTTATAGAGTACAGAGTTACAACCTTGTCTTTTCTGGGGCTCAACTTTTCTGGGTAGCAGCTTCTTCTTACACTGAGGTTTTCCTTAGCCATCAGGTAGTGGGATGTAGTGATAGTGGTGCTTGTAAGAGCGGTGGGGTTTGTGATGATCATGGCCCAAATCTGGAAAAGACCGGGCTGATTCACATCAGTAGGAGGCCAATGCCTACTGGAGACATCCTGCCAGAGCCTCAGGGCATCTGTGCCTTAATAAAATACAGAGTCCGAAGTGGAGGACATCTTGTAGACCCCACATCTGGCTTATGACCACCTGACCTTAGGGATATGGACTGAAGTACACCCACCAACACTTGAGCATTTCCTCAAGCATTCAAGGGGTTTTGTTGGATGTTGTTGCAATTTACATTCAAGAAACACAAGGAAATATATGTAGGCAAGGAATAGGTGGGAAATGGTGCTGAATGACATCATGGAAGAGTTGGATATTTGAGGCATCATCAACCCCCAACTCCTTGGAATTGGTCTGGTATTAATATTACTAAAACATATTATTACCACATAGGAAAATTACCAAGGACTTTGAGGAGGTTGATTAAAAGTCATCCGTGCATAAAGAAAAATTGGGTTTTGGAGAGTGTGAGGTAATGGGAGATACTCTGGGGTGTACCTGCTGGTTCCAAGGAACCCTATACTGCCCAATCTCCAATGTACAGGATATATAAGAGCCTCAGTCAGGGCAGGAGCAATGAAGGGCTGAAGGGAGAGAATACTGGGCTCAGAAATGCTGGGCTTTCCTTTGTCCATTCGCACATACCTTTTAGTTGAAGTGCTCTCTCATTGCAGACTAACACACAGATGAGTTCAAAAGAAGAATTACCCTACAATGGCTCAGAAGAAAAAAAGGAGCCTCTATTTATAAGCATAAGTCTCCCTGCTATGCAAATCATTCTTCAGGCACACGTTTAAAATCCCACAACTTGGGCACTGAAAGCTATCAGTTCTCTTCTGACAGGGCTGTCTATCTCTTGGGAAAGCACAGCTGAGGGCTAAAGATGCTGTTGCTATGTGTTCTCCTGTGCCTGGTGACAGTTCCCCAAGGTGAGGGTCTCAGATGTCGGTGTTGAGTCTATGTGGATGGTTGTGACTGCAAGTGACTGACAGAGATCAATTATCTTTATTTACAGAAGTTCTATCAGAGATGCAGCTTCAGGATTCAGGTCCAGGACTGGTGAAGCCCTCCCAGAAGCTGTCCCTCATTTGCACTGTCTCTGGTGTCTCCATCACAAGTAGGAGTTATGACTCGAGCTGGATCCACCAGACTCCTGGGAAGGGGCTGCAGTGGATGGGAAGCTTATGGTATAATGGTGGTACAAAATATAACCCGTCCTTCCAAAGCTGACTCTCCGTCACCAGAGACACATCGAAGAATCAGTTCTTCCTGCAGCTGAGTTCTGTGACTGCTGAGGACATGGCCCTTTATTACTGTACAAGGAACACAGTGAAGTGAAGTCAGTGTGAGCCCAAACACAAAACTCCCCTGCAGGGAAGACACTGGGCAGTAGGGGGCGTGCAGGACCCACTGAACATGGACACCCAGCCCTAGAGAAGCAGGCAGAGGTGAATGAAGGAGGATTTCCTGTTGGAATTAGGGCTTCCTCGCTCAGCTTTCAGCATCCCCAGAACAGGTTTCTCTTTTTCCCCCCCTAAGTGTTCTTCTCACTGCAGGCTTCGAAAGAGGAACTAGAATTCTCTGTTTGCAGTACAAATATTAAAAGTGACAATGATCCTCCATTGTCATCCTATGTGATTCATTTTCCTTCTTGACAAGCAGATTATCGTGGTCATTCTCACCCTGTTAGTCAAAGTATGTTGACGATGAAATACAGACATTTATAGATTCATGAGTAAAATGCATGATTTTAAAAGGCCTGAGCTCATTGCTCTATTAAAACCCAGGATAACACATCTCTGGATGTGTCTCTCTGCAATGTGCACTGTGGATACTGATTGATTAATATTCTTATGTCTGAGAAAATAATTGCAGTGACTTCTGATGCTAAACTTGTGACATGACTTTTGTGAAATTGCTCTTTGGGGTCATAATGAAGCGAACACTCAATGGAAGGACAACTTTGATTCCAAAATAAAGTAGCAGATGTGTCACAAGAAGAGGAAATGGCAGACCAGTATCTCAGAATGCTCTTTAGAATTGAGAATAATGAGACTTCTCACATATTTTGAATATGTTTTCAGGGCAACCAGTTCCTAGAGAAGAACATCCTCTATTGTAGAGTGTCAGCAAAATATAAGAATACCCTGAATTAGATGCACAGACGGGGGTGGCTGCAAAAATGGTCTCAGACTTAGGATCAAATGAGGACGGTTCAGGACTTCTCAGTTTATGTATTTGTGCTGTTGTACACGGAGGCACGGAGCATAAAACTTACTCAAATGTAATCAACAACATCCCTGATAATGAGTTGCAGGAATTGAGATTAATTCTGTTAGCCAAGTGTGAATACCTAAAATATTACTATAATACACCTTTTCATATTTACTATTTAACATTTGATACGTATACCATTCCTTATTAAGTTTACCTATACGTAGTTTAATATTTCCATTTTGATACACTTTTGCTTATTCTGGGTTTTAATACTTTCTGGATTTTTTTTTCATGTAGGGGTTTATACCTGTTGTATTTTGTCATTGTTGGTAGCCTTTTTTATTCCCTCTTATGTCTTTTTCTGTTTTTTGATTTATGAAACCCAAGATGGGGAAATCTACAGAGATAATAACTAGAATAAGGGTTCCTGGGGCCACAGTAAGGGAAATGGTGGTAAAATGGAATGTGATTGGTAGATTTATGTGCCAACCTGGCCAATAGGAACATGTGGTATTAATAAGGTTGCAGTTTGATTGGAGAGCAAAGAGATAAATGGCTCAGAAAGGTCACTGGTATCTCTCTTGCTCTCTGATAATCAGACCAGTGTGTGGCTGCCTTAGCTTGTTCTCTTCCTCAACTCCTAAGCTACACTGCCTTTGGGGCTGACAACCTGTAGATCATGTCGCTAGAGCTTGAGTTTCCTTTGAGACTAGCTTCGCCACGTTGCTGTTGTAGACATCACTTGAGCTTGGGACTGTTGGAACTTGTCATCCTGATGATTGTTGTTCACCCACCCTGCTGTTTGCTGCCTGTGGCCAGACTGTCTGCATTGCTCTATGGAAGACTCAGCTCTCTGCTTCCTTGATCCTGGACCCAGTGGTCGTTGTGAGTTGAACGCCTTCCAGTATATTATTTTTCCCATGGAAATGAATTGAACTGAGCCCTCTACACTGCTGTGTGGCCTAATTAACTGTTATATTCACACACACACACACACACAATCATAAGTATCCTGGTTTTGTTTATCTAGAGAACCCTGTCTAACACAGGGAGCTAATGTAAAGAATTTCAAGAAGGAAGAAAATGTTTTCAAACAGGTTGTGGTAGCAATTGTGAACACAGCTTGATAAGACTGAACGACAGAATGGTATGATGTCTAGATTTGATTCTAATAAAATGGTTTGAATGAGGGGAAAAAAAGAAAAGGTTTAAGGATCTTATTTGCTGACAAAATGATTTAAAAGGTTTTTATTTTGTATACTTCTGAAAATAACTTCTTAAAATATTTCATATGAAAAATGTACTTAATATTGATAACATGCTGTTTCTAATACATATTTCATAATAAATTTTGCCAATTTCTCAGTTTAAAAAAGGCAGTGTCTGAAAATGAGGAGCAGCTCTATTCTGTCCTAGAGGGTCGCTATGAGTCAGAATTCACTTGCTGCTAGTGTGTTATGGTAATTGAGTTTCTCAATTTGTATCTTATTTTGGTTGCTGATCTCCATTAGTTTTTTTTTCTGTGTATTCTGTATTTTGTCTAATCATAGTTAATATTATTGTCAGGAATTGCTCAATTCTTTCCATTATCCTGGTCTCCAAAGAAATTATTACATTCTGTTTTTATTTTAATTATGCCCTTTTTTTCTGTAACATCATTTATACTATTATGTATAATATTTTAATAACATGTTAATGGGTTTCCTTTTAAATATACATTTTATTGGTTGTTCTTCAATTTTCTATGTAACTTTATACAAATAAACTTATTTATCCTTCCAGTTGATTTATTCCTTTTTATATATCATTTTATTGGGGTCTTGAACAGCTCTTATAACAATCTATACATATATCCATTGTGTCAAGCACCTTTGTCCATATATTGCCATAATCATTTTCAAAACATATTCTTTCTACTTGAGCCTTTGGTATCAGCTCATTTCCCACCCACTCCCACCCTCCCTCATGAAAACTTGATAGTTTATAATATTTTTTCATGCCTTACACCAAACGCTGTCTCCCTTCACCCACTTTTCTGCTTTTCGCCCCCCTGGGAGGGGATTATATGTAGATCATTGTGATCATTCCCTCTTTCTCCGCCCCACCTCCCTGCTATCCTCCTTTATCCCTACTCTTATTATTGGTCCTGAGGGTTTTATCTGTCTTGGATTCCCTGTGTTGTGAGCTCTTATCTGTAGCAGTGTACATGTTTTGGTCTACCAGGATTTGTAAGGTAGAATTGGGGTCATAATAGTGGGAGGGGAGAGCATTAAATAACTAGAGGAAAGTTCTATGTTTCATCGGAGCTATACTGCACCCTGACTGGGTCATCTCTTCCTTGTGAACCTGTGAGGGGATGTCCAATCTGTAGACAACTGGACATTCCCTTATTTTGTAGTGTAAGGTCATCATAACATTATATTTCTGTTGAACCAATTGAGAAGTCGCCAGCAAAACACAGTTTACACAGAAGCGTTGGATGCAACAGCAGTTTGCTCTCACAGAGAAGAGATAGAGCTAGCTCCTCATCAGGAGTGGGCACAAATCTCCACAGTCAGTGGTTTCACCCTGGGGCCAGTGCAGGGATGGGGGTTTGCAAGTATCCCTCTTTTGTGCTGCAGTTGAAGAACTGTGTTCCCTCCACAACAGCAAAGATAAAGAAATGGGTTTATGCTATGAGCTCAAATCTGCAGGAAATAGTGAGTTTGTTTTGTTGTTGCTGCTGTTTTGTGTGTTCCATGTAATGTTCATAACAATCAGTTTGGGGACTGTTAGCATGGGTTCAGCCGAAGGTAGAGGGGGTAGGCTGTAGGACACCAGACACTAAGGAGTGTTTTTGAATACAGAAGCCCTGGAAAGGCAGTCATTCAGCAAGGTCATCATACCCCAGTAGCCAGACTGACAATTTGATGCTAATCATGTCTGGTTCTGTCATGGACTCCAGAGAAGGAGGCAACAGATTGTCAACTTCCCCAATTTCCAATTCCTATTGGAGTTTATCTCAGGTATATTTTGTTGTTGCAGGTAACACTCTTGAATTTTTGTTTTATGTTTTTCTGTTTTACAGTAGATAAAACTTGGGATTGATAAACATATAGAGAAAGCAAGTAGATTAAGGGTTTCGGTGGGTGGTGGCATGGGAGGACATAAACGGGAACTGAAGTCAAGGAATTCAAGAAGGAAGATGATGTTTTGAAACGGATTGTGGTAGCAATTGTACAATACTGCTTGATGTGAGTGAACTGTGGAATGATATGATATCTCTATTAGTACCCAATAAAATGGTTAGGAGGAAAATTAAATAAAGATTATTTATTCCATTGCTAGAAGTTTTTTGTAAATTCAAGTTCCTGGCTTATATCAAAATCTCTTTTACTGTTCATTATTTAAATGTTTGTTTGTTTTTTGAATGTTGTTATACTGGGATGAATTTCCATCAGTTTATAATTATGTGTGACTATCTGTCACTTATTTTTTCATGATACACATATGTAACAAAAGGCCATTTGTAAAATTCTTCTCATGCATAATTCAGTAACATTAGATTATCATTGTGTTAAACAATTACCAATATTTGCAAAGTTCCCTATCATACGTATAACACAAACCCAGACAAAAGAATTCTGGCTTGATAATTTCCTCCTTAACATGGAATAAATAGCTATAAATCTAATACTTCAATTACTTTGAATAAAAGTCTGCTTCAAAAACTTTCGCTCCACCTTTGGAAAGAATAAAGCCTAAACTCTGTTCAATGTCTTTCAGTCAGATATCTTTTTTAATGAATACTTTGTTGTGGCATATCAAATCTAATATAAATATCAATATCTATAGATCATACTTCCTTCCACTACAGCCAACTCAACCAATTCAGAGTGCTTGCAACCTTCAGGCCTCCACAAAGCTTTCACTGTGTGGGAGAATCAGTGTGAGACCGGGCCTAAAACTAACCTCAAGAAGAAAGCTGTCCTGCAGGGGTGTTAGAGACCCACCCCCTCCTGGAGCAAGTGAAGAAAGAAGTGAGGACAGGAGCCTGGGTAAGGACTGCAGTGGCTGGTCAGCGAAAACTGCTGTGCTGAGCACTTTGGTAGCTCTACTGCCCATGGCAGGAAACCAGCTGAGAGAACTCCAGGGAACACCTCTGACAATGAGCACGAATGCTTTGGATCAGAGAAAATGTTTCTCTGTGGTCCCCAAAAGGTGGAAGACAGTGTAAGCTCATTGAATACCTCTCCTGTATGTGTGATGGGATGCTGTCAGCAGGGGGCTCTCAGAACACATTGAGCCCAACATACACGTGGGTACTACCATATATACTCGTCTATAAGCTGAGATTTTCAGCACAAAAATGTGCTGAAAACCTGGAGTTCGGCATATACATGGGTCAGTGGTACCCCAGTGAGATGTAACATTTCGCTGCACCCTTCACCCCCTGGTAATGGGATGAGCGCCCGTTATCTTGTGGGTGATTGCCGTTTGTCCACTGTTCATTCAAAGTCGCGTTGACACTGCAGGTCTTTGAATGTTTGTTTACTCACATTTAACCAATCACAGCCGTCCTAAGATATGGACAGCTCCAATTGGCAGAAGCACCCATACTGATTCACTTTCGCTGGCAGCTGAACTGGTAAGGATGTTTCTGTGGCTGTGCTTTGTCTCTCCCCTCTGGTGTCTATGCTAATTTACATCCTGCATGCCCCATCTACACAGACTCCCTCCTGCCCCTCCTACCATCTAACGCATCATGTAGGGGGTGGGGGGCAATACCATGAAAAATCTTTTTCAAAGTCTTATTTTTTTATCCTATTAGATATGGATACTCTTCAACCAAAACAAAAACGCCAGTCATATGAGCCTGGTTTCAAAATGAAGGTTGTGTGAAGAGCAGAAGAGAGCAATAACAGTATTGCAAGTAGTGAATTCTATGTTGATGAAAAGCAAGTAAGGGAATAGAGGAAAATGAAGGCTGACTTGAAACAGATTCCAAAGCTAAAAAAAGCTCATTGTGGTTTAATTTCTTTTTGTGGGGCTCTAGAGAGTGAATTGCATAAATGGATTATGGAGTATCATCAAAATAGTTACTGTGTAACACGCATGGGAATCCACATACGTGTTCTACAGATGGCTAAGGATGACAAATATAAAGCACCAGACATTGAAAAATTTGTTGCATCAGAAGGATGGTGTACCCACTTCATGAATAGGTTTGGCCTACTATGTTTGAGACAAAGAACAAAGATTTCCCAGAAATTGTCACAAGACCTTGAAGAAAAAATTATGTCATTCCAGTCATTTATTATAAAACAAAGAAGGATTTATAACTTTGACCTGGCAGATATTGGGAATGTGGATGAAACTGCCATAACTTTTTATCTTCCAAGCAACAGAACTGTGGCAAGTTTAGGAGAAAAAAAGACATTTTTCTCAAAACCACAGGAAATGAAAAAAACAAACAAACACTTTACAGTTGTTCTATCATGTTTGGCTAATGGAACTAAGCTCCACCCTGTCATTATTTTTAAAAGGAAGACTTTGCCTAAGAAGATCAATTTCCCACCAAGAATTACTGTGCATGCACATGTTAAAGGCTGGATGGATGAAGACGGAACAAAAAAAAATGGCTGTAAGAAATTTGGAACCGATGACCAGGAGCAGCCTTAAAGAAAAAGCCATCACTACTTGTTTGGGATATGTTCAGAGCCCAACTGTCGGATGACATTAAAAAAAAAAAAGGCAAAATCTATTAAAGTTACTTTAGCCGTTATTCCAGGTGGGCTTACATCTGTACTGCAGCCTTTGGATGTATCTTTGAATAAACCTTTTAAAAACCATGTGTGAAGGATGTGGCATGAATGGATGTGATCTGGCCAAACCTGACTAACAAAAGGATGAAATCTCATGAAGCCTGACAGAGTTAAAAGCAAAGTGGTTTCTAGATGCATGGGAAGACATTCCAGAAGATATGTTGTGATGTGCCTTCCAGAAATGTAGTATTAGTAATGCTAATGGCAGTGAAGACTGTGTTTTGTGTGAAAATGACAGCAGTGATGGTGATGACGGCGATCTCAGTGAGGAAAGCATCTATGATGACCTCACACCAGCTGAAGCTCTGCATTAGGATACGGATGATGATGAGGAATCCAGTTTTGAAGGATTTTACTCTTTACATTTTAGCTAGGTTGCTGATTGAACTCAGGGAATAGTACCCTTAAGGTATCATTGTTCATACCTTATTGTTTTTGTTGAACCTATTTTCCACTTACTGTGTTGGTTTACTAATGTTAAATGACTTGTTGTCCTTTTATTTGTTTTTTATTTAAAATAAATATTTGAATACATTACCCCCACTGATGTCTCAATTTTTAGTAATTTTATTTTCACTTGTTTTGATTATTGAAATTCACCAATAGCTTCTGCATTTTCCAGCCTAGGCTTATACTCGAGTCAATCAGTTTTTCTGGTTTCCCAGGTAATAATTAGGTACCTCGGCTTATACTCGGGTCAGCTTATATTCGAGTATATACAGTAATTTTTCCTTTGGGGAGGAAAAATTACTGTATTTCTGTGGTTTCTTTTAACACCATAAACAACCTTGTTGTTAGGGTTTTTTGTTTGTTTTAATTCAATCTCTAATTCTGTATGAAAACTTCGAAGTACCCTTTACTCCTTTCCAAATATTCTGCAATATCCTAGGGGAAAGGAGCTTTAGGGATGACAGATAAGTGTTTCCCTTTGTGCTCAGATGTGTGACGAGATTCAGGAAAGCCCGGCCTTGATTCCATTATGTTGTGATTATGTTAGAAAGGGTTCTCTAGATGAAAAAACAAACAAACCAGAACATATGATTATACATCAATATCTATCAATTTCTCTCTATTTATATAACATAAGAAATAAACAGTTAATCTATAAAGCAGCGCAAATGGCTCAGTGCAACTCACTTCCCTACTGGCAGTCCTTCAGGTCTTGAGGGCCACAGGGTAGTCCTCTGTAGAGCAATTCAGATTATCTTGGCACAGGCAGCAAACAGCAAGGCAGTTGACAGGATCCAACAGTCCCAAGCTCAAGCGATATTACTCCAGTAGTGTGGTGAAGCAGTTTTGAAGGAAACTCAAACTAAAGCAACACAGTCCATGGGTTAGGTGTCCCACAGGTAGTGTAGTTTGTAAATTGAAGCAGAGAGCAAGCTATGGCAACCACACACTGATCTGATCATCACAAAGCAAGAGACAAGAAAGGTGAGGCTCACCAAGCCATTTACCTCTCTGCCCTTCAATTAATCCAACGTGTGTTCATTGGCCATGTTGGCACAATAAACCTACCTATCACAATGAGGATATTCTCTATAATTTCACCATAGCATCTGGGTAATTATGATAGTAATGGATGTAAAGCAACATTAAACATAAAATATGAACAAATGTTCATATGATTGGTAAAGTGAAAACCTGAGAGAGAGGACTATGTTCTCCCAAAGACAACATCCCCATCACCATGTAATTCCCAGAGCCAGGGGCCTCCATTGATCCCTTTTCAACTTTACATAACTATGTGCCTCCCACATGCAAATACATAATATGCAGCCATGTGAAACCACAGCACATGTACTTAAATTCGTATTCTTTCTCACCCTGGAGAGCATTTTCTGGGCGTCATGAATCTTATCCACATGAACATGAATTATGTGTGGACTTTCCTTTTTCTGGTGGAGACTCTGGCTGGTGAGTGCTTCAGGGATTCACACAGGAAGTCTGGGGATGCAGCATCTGAACACATGACCTACTGTTGCTCTTTTTATCTACAGGTGTCCTGGCTCAGGTCTAGTGACAAGAGTCAGACCCTGGACTGGTGAAGCCTTCACAGGCACTGGCTCTCACTTGTGCTGTCTCCAGATTCTCTTTAACCAGCTCCGATGTCAGCTGGATCCGCCATGATTCAGGAAAGGGACTGGAATGGGTTGGTGATATACAGAGGGGTGCTAGCACACACTATAATCCAGCTCTCCAGTCTCAAGTCAGCATAACCAGGGACACCTCCAAAAGTAAAGTTTATTTAAAACTGAGCTCTGTGAATCCTGAGAACACAGCCGTGTATTACTGTACTAGAGGCACAGTGATGGGAATTCAGTGTGAGCCCAGACACAAACCTCCCAGCAACAGGCCATGGTTTCAGTAGATGCAAGGGCTGAGGTCAGTGATGCTTTCCTCTCAGAAGCTGTGGTTTCCCCACCTTGTCAGCACCTCTCTAGGGACACCATGCACAGACTCAAGAGAAGCTTCATGCCTCTGAACATGATTTATTTTCCTTGGAATGGGCTTTGTCTCTCTTTCACCATCTTCCAAAGACAGATTTCACAGTAATAGTAATTGATGAGATATCACTTTACAACTAGTTAGTTCAGGCAGGTGTCCTCAAACTACAGCCCGCAGGCCACATGTGGCCCACCGAGGACATTTATCTGGCCCGCCAGGTGTTTTTACCCCATTTGTTTTTGACTTCAAAATAAGATATGTGCAGTGTGCATGGGAATTTGTTCTTTTTTTTTTTTAAACTATGGTCCGGCCCTCCAACGGGTCTGAGGGACAGTGAACTGGCCCCCTGTTTAAAAAGTTTGAGGACTCCTGTTTCAGGGTACCAACTAGTGCCATTTGTTGTCAAAGCTATAAATATTTCATGTAGAAAAAAAATTCTCATGTGGAGTCCCAAATTGTCTCTATACCCTCAGATTTATCTTGAACCTTCTTGTAATAAATAATCACAAATGTAGTTTTTTTTTCACTGCCACCAGCAGCACTGTGCAGTTTTATTAACCATTCAAGTACAGTAGCATCTGGTAAAATCAGGACAGAACTGGGATTTAAAAGCAAACAGATATTCAGCATCTAACAGTTTTGAGAAGCCACTACATACTCTTTCACAAACATGTTTCCACGGGGCCAATACAGTGCTAGCCATTCACCCAGCGCACTGAGTGCACCGAAGTAGAAAAGAGGCAACAAGAAAAATAGCTACGTTAGAAACACTCCAACACTTTAGAAAAAAAGAGTCAAACACTTTTTGTTTCTCCCCTTTAGCCCCTAAAACAACATCACATGGTCTGGATCTACCTATTTACGTCCTACGTTGGCTTCTAGTCTTTGTCAGGAGGGAAATAGTAATAGTAGTAAAATGACACTGGCCAGCACGGTCTTTGGATCTCGAGGAGGGAGGGGAGAAAGTCAGTCCTCAGGACAAGCTAGTCGGCTGCAGTCTCATCGGCGGGGTCTTTGCATTCCTTGTTCTTCCGCACTTCTTCCACGTGCTTGTCCTTTTCTCCCAAGCGCTCCAGCTTGGCCACCATTTGTGCTTCTCGGTTCTCTTTGTTGGCTTCCATTTTGTGGGTCAGCTTCTCCTCGGCCATCTTGCTGAAGTTGTTGTTCTCCTCGATTGCTTTCTGCAGCACCTCCTTCTCGTGCTCCCGCTTCCCGGCCAGCTGCTTCAGGACCTCCGCCTCATGGGACTTGCGTCTTTCTTCTGCAGCTTCTAATTTCTTCTGAATTTCCTCCAGGGAAAGGTCCTTCTTCTTTGGAGGAGAAAGAGGGAATTCTGGGACGGCCTCTTTTGAACGGGGGCTGAGTATCAGCTCAAAGGCCTGGCCAGAGGCCCACTTCTCCAGTTCTTTCACCTGGATATCAGAAGAAGCCATGGTGAACAGAAGACAAGAGACTGGCAGTGTACGCTCTGCAATCCACTGGGAAGGAAAGCCCTGCTCGGTCCGAGCCGCCTGGCCACACTCTCACAAATGTAGTTTTATGCAATCATTTTGGCTTAGAAGGCCCTAGAAAATATTGTCTATCCAAATATTGTTGTTTGAAAGCAAATAATTATTAAGAAGATCCTCAAAAAAGAAAATAAACTCACCCAAAAGTGAAAGACCGCATACAAAGTATATATATATATATATATATATATATATATATATATATATATATATATATATATATACACACACACATTCTAATATGACACAAGGATGGTGATACTTTATTCACATACTTTGGACATGTTGCCCAGAGAGGCCAGTCCCTGGAGAAGGCCATCACGAGGGCAGTGACAAGGAGGAAGGCCCTCCAGGAGATGGATTAACAATGGCTGCAACAATGAGATCAAATGTAAGAACAGTTGTGAGGACAGTGCAGGACTGGGCAGTGTTCTGTTCTTTTTGTGCTTAGGGATGCTTTGAGTAGGAACCAACTTGATGGCACCTATCAACAACAAATTCATAAACTGTGCTAAGTACTCTAGAATGTCCACCTTTTTTAGATTTTAAATAGAGAGGCTATCTACAGAGAAATCCATCTACTATAAAGATCGATAGACTGTCAAAATCCTATACAGGGTTGCTATGAGTTGGAGTATACATTAGGGCAGTGGGTTAGATGTAAAAATATTGATAGACTGCCTTTTCCACTGAAAAGTAAATGTTATTTATTGAAAATCTATTAGGAGCCAGGTAATATTCTAGGCACCCTAGTCATCCAGGATGAAACAATAAGTAAGGAGTAAAAAACTTCCTTTCCTCATGGATTGCCCATTGTAAATGCTCTTTATCACACTGAATATTATCAGTCCACTATAGAGCACTCTAAGCTGCATAAAGTCTTAATTTTCAACCCAAATAAATTACTCAAGTTTGAAAAACAAAACAAGAACAAATTATAAACCTAATATTTCCTGACAGTGTCCATTTATGTCTATGTAAGTCTCAAGTCAGTGTTTTCCTTTTTCGAACACTTTCTGAGGTACTCAAATCACATTCTTTTAAATGTCCTTTGCATTTGGGAGACAAAAGGAAGACTGAAGGATTATATCAGGGGTGCAGAGTGCGTGAAGTAAGCTTTCCTTACTTGCAGTCATTGGTACTTTCAATATCCTACCCCCAAGCCATCATTTTCAGGTCATCGATTTTCCTGCAAACTTCCTACTCATTGTCTAGCTTTCACAGGCATATGAGGCAGTTGATCCTCAAGTGACATCACACAATATGTAACATAGGTTCTCAGAGCAGATGTATATATAAAGAAGACTTGGTGGTGAGTGGACTAAGCATTAGTTGCTAAACAAAAGGTTAGCGGTTCAAACCCAGCAGCTACTCCTTGGGAGTAAGTTTAAGTATTGTGTGCCGATAAATATGGAAAGCTCTGGAAACCTAAAGAACAGTTATATTCAGTTCTACGGGTTTGCTATGAGTCTGAATTGACCCAATGGCGGTAGATTTACACTTTGAGGCAGAAGTTGTGTGTTTGCTTGATTGCTTGTGTGATTCATTCAGTGATTGCTTATTTTTTCTCCAGTACAGAAAGTAATGGCATCCACCCTGATTCTCCTACCAACGATATCCCAGGTAAACACAGGCTAGAAATTGTACATTTCTACTTGGTCTAGCATTTTAACTCAAGTAAATCAACCAACAAAAATGTGTAAGAATAAAAATTAATAAATCTCCAATGTGAAATGTGAAGGCCCAAAGGTACACTAGTAGTGAATTTGCAGAAGGTCCTAAGTTGCTCTGGGTTTGGATCTTTGGTTTTCTTCTAGAATCATGTCCATGTGAAACACTGATATATGAGGTGCTAAAATCTGGAGGTCCGTGGTCTTTAAAAAGCCTGGTCTGCAAAAGCAAAGTGGAGGAGAAATTAAAAAGTTGACGAAGAACGCTGAGGTCAGATGCCAACAAAGATGAAAAAAACACACGATGAGTGAGACACATGCCAGTGGAGTGAAACAAAGAGGCAGCAGAAAGAAGGGTATGGAATGAACTGGCTTTTTTTGGAACAAAAGGCCAGGCAGGCGGATCAGGAGGATCTGAAGCATGTACATGCAGTGAGTGTCTCATCCAGATCAGGGGTCCCACATCCCCGCTCTACAAAGTGCCTTCAGCAGGTCAGGCACTCGGTGAGCATATTTTCACCGAATGAAACAGGAAAACTATAGTCCACGTGCTTTTGTGATACTCAAGAGCTACCAAGGCATTTGGAAAGGGAGACAAAGTGCCATTCCATTGCAACGTTGTAAAATGAAAAAAGAACACACATGGTCACAGTAATGGGTGAGGGCTTGCAGGACAATATGACTTCTCTCCCGTTGTGCATGCGCATATGGCTCTAACTCTACATTTTCCACTAGAAATATCAGACTACAGTGGATCTGATGCCATCCATCAATGCTGCATTTTCTGGAATCCAATGAAACTCCCACTGTCGTTATTCCATGTCAATGCAGAAAAACACATAGTGCCACTGATAAACTTTCCATCAGATTTATTATGTTGCACTTTTATTTTTCAACTTTTAGAAGGTAGAAAACAAAAATACACAGATGCTGCATTAGGCCAACTTGGGTTCAGGTGTTGTACTGTGGGTACACACCTTGTAAAGGGAGAGCAGCTATGACAGAAGGTACTTGCTGACCAGATGTGTTGCCTCAACACACAACTGTGTCTACCTCTCTGGCTCAGCTGGTTCATTCCCATGACCTCTTACCACCATGTTAGTGAGGTAGCATGACTTCTTCACTCTCACTGCTCCCTTCAAAAACCCAGAACCCCTGAAAGTGCTCTCTTTCTGAAAGACATCTGCCTCAAGGACGCATGGTCCAAAGAGTTACAAATTATTGCAACGAGGAGAACTTGGAGTAACTAAAGTCACCTTACAGTATTTATAAACACAAGGGGCACATCAGTTACTTATGTTATAATTGTAGTGATTGCCTACTACCCCCTGAATCCTCTTCATTGTCATCCGATGAGTCATCCGATGAGCCACCAGTTAGGCTGCTGTAACTGGTCCTACTGCGCCACAGCAGGTTGCACTGCTCCCATGCAGCAGCCTCTTGGTTCTTTCCATGTGTTTTTGATTCCAATGACTTTAACCTTGTTAACTTGGCCAATGTGTTTGTTACTGGACTGCCAATATCCGGGCCAGCCAGGTGAAGAAAGATCATGCAGTGGTTGGTGGAGTCACTCTCATACACTTGGCCTGTGGTTGGCTTTTTACTCTCCGTGGATACTAACTGAAACTCAGAAGAACCCCTTCTCGGTTCCATCAATGAGTAAGGCATTGAAGAAAGAACTGTACAGTCTACAACACCATCTTTTGGAACTCAGGGGCTCAGTTTTACAGAGCCATCTCCCTCCTTTACTATCTCTTGTTTGGATGATCTGAGTAGCACTTCAGATTCCAGGAAGTCTTGGACTTTCCTGCACTGCCACCTCCATCTTCACTTCAGAATTGAGTTACATCGTAGAGCAGAGTCCAGGAAACTACAAAAAAGATGCAACAGGAAAGCCGCCTGCTCTTTGCTCTGGCATTGCCCTGTCTCTTCTGCACAGAACTGCCCCTTTGGGGTAAGAACTACCGCCCTGGTCTCAATTCTCTTGGCTACAGTGACCAGAGACTGGACTTGGAGGCCACCTTTACGTTATCTTCCTTTGCAGATTCCCCTGTAGTGAGCGAGGAACACCATCGGAGCCTGCCAAAGAAAATCCTGCCACCTCCACTGACTTCACCACCACCAAGTCTCTTCACTCATCCACTCCGTCTGGAGAAATGTTCGTCATGGATTTTGTCTTCCTTGTATCCACAATCAAAGCTCATGGAAGCAGCAGTCAAGAGATCAAAAGATATATTAAATGTGGTGAATATTCAATATTCTTCAGAGTATTGAAGAGTCAGAACCTCACTTTAAAGACTAGGTCCACCTGAACTCCCCCAAAAGATTAGATAAAATAACTAATTCAGCATTCTATTGAAGTTGAAGTACATGTGATAATTCTTCAAACACCACTAGTGAATATTATTCAGGGTGAACCTAATACTCACCTTCCATGAAGAAGGGCCAAGTCTGTAGGGAGTTTTTAGGCTATTAGATGAAAAAGGAAACCATCTAGCCTCAGGTGCAGTGAACAATTGTTGATTGCTCATGGAAAGTCATGGTAACCACTCACATAACAAGGGTTGACCTAGAGCAGTGATTCAATTCAATTGCTCCTCCAGGACTTCATTTCTGAATCGTCTTTTTTTTTTTTTTTTCAAAATACCTACCAGTAACCTTTCATGACAGTCTTATTGATTAGGACTCACATTTCCTCAATACAAATGCTATTGTTACTATTGCCAGGTTTCATTGGTTTGGTCTTAAATCATCGTGTTGCCATGTACAATAGAACAACACACTGCCTATTCCTGTGTCATCCTCACAGTCCTTGCTATACTCGATCTCATTGCTGCAATCACGGTGACAAGCCATCTAACAGTTAGAATCTGTATGCTACACAGCAGGCTGGGTTTTTCTGTGTGCATTTGTCTATTGGTGTTAGAGCCTCCCGTGGGTTTCTCAAAATAGCCTGTTACGAATGGGTGTCTACTCTTTGTCCTCACTGCCTGTTTACTATTTCCCTGTCCCTAGTTGTTCTGCTCCATTCCAGCTGCAGGAAGCCCTCTGAGGAGTGGCGAAACCTCCCAGATCCTCTCCCTAACCTGTACCGACTCCTCCACACACACCACGATCACTTAGTATTACTGGAGCTGGATCAGCCAATACCTTTTGAAGGAGTCAGACTGACTGTTAACAATAGACCTTGGTTGTCGGAAGAAACTTCACTTCATTCCTGAAGAATTGACCTTCGATCTCCAGAAGTGAGCCCACAAACTCCTTCTCTCTATAGTTAAAGTCTGTGACCACTGAAGACAAGACACTTTTACTGTATGGGATAGCGGAAGTCAGTGGTATCCAGACACAGACTACTGTAAGGAATAGGGCAGGGCTGTACCAGAAAGGTGTGTGTACAACGCACAGGACAAGTGACTCCCCTATGGCAGAAATAAGAGAGGAGATGTCACTTTGTAGTGAATGGGTGACTGGGTGCTAAAAAGTTAAAGATGACATTCTTTTTTTAACATTTTATTAGGGGCTCATACAACTCTTATCACAGTCCATACATATATACATCAATTGTATAAAGCACATCTGTACAGTCTTTGCCCTAATCATTTTAAAGATGGCATTCTTAATGAACAAATCTGTAAAAAAATTCATCAATGTCAAATAAAGGAGGACATATCTTGGAAGACAATGATAAGGATAATAATGTTCACCAACAAGAAACAGACACCAGAGCTATCTATCATCATGTTCACATGAGGAGTAACCATCTGTGCGTCCACACTGAGGATGAAGGATACATTCTGAACTCTCATGCCACAGAGGTTCTCTTTTATGTATAATAGTGTTTAAAAATTTAAAACATTGATATCAAACATTGATAGCTTTTAACTATAGCAGCAGCAGTGCTTCTGTATCACGTGTATAAGCAGCCTTTATAAAAACCTCCATTTTCCTGTGAGGGTGTGTCTGTTTCTTGGGTCATAAGGAGAACCCCAAAACAGGTAGTCCACTCCTCTGCTACTAAGTGGAGGGCCACATGCTAATACAGCTCTCTCTGTGTGCCAGTGAAACCTGTCCTGCTCCTTTCCTGGGAGCTCTGGGCATGAAGCCCCAGTACATTGGGCCTCAGCTATTTCCATTTTCAGCTAACTCAGAGGACACATCATGAATTTTGGACAAAGTTGTGTTTATGTTTTGGCCATTCTACGTGGTAATAATTGAGGAAAATGCTGTGTGGTTGTGTGTAGAATATTGGATGGGGTAGGCAGGGCAGTGACCTTATCACACTGTCTTTGTGATTGCAGGTGTCCAGTGTAAAGTGCAGCTGGTGAAATCTGGAGGTGACCTGAGAAAGCCTGGGGAATCTCTGAGACGCTCCTGTGCAACTTCTAGATTCACCTTCAGTGACTATTATATTAGTTGGATTCAACAGTGTCCAGGACAGAGACTGGAACAGGTTGGTTTTATTAAAACTGCAACCAATGGTCAAACAACGGAGGATGCTTCATCTGTGAAAGGCAGATGATTCACTGTTTCTCCCCCCGCTCCCCCCCCCCCCGATGATAGCATGTGCACCTCAGCCTCACTTGGTCTTCCACAGGGAGAGAGAGAGACCAGAGTTAAGGAGAGAAGGGAGGGGAAGGATGAAAAGGGGAAGGGGAACAGGGGAGTGAGGACCAGGGGAGGGGAAGGGGGAGCAGAGAGAGCTTTTTTATTGCTAATCAAGTCTTATATATCTTTGGGGACATGCAAGCCTCCTAATTGCAGGTAAAGACATATATCACAGGAAGGGATTGCACTAATTGGACTACAGTAATGAATCGGGGGGACGATCTAGGGGTAGCCACAAAATACGACAGGGAGTTATTGGGAGTACACATGTGACAAGATGGGTGGATCTTAGATTCAGAGAACCAGCTTAATTTTGGTTATCACTGAGCCAGTTTGACCTGTTCTCTTGCTCACTATTGAAACCATTATCAGTGGGGTGTGAACCCCACCAACAATGGAGCAGACTGCCTTCAGGGGGAATATCTCTGAGCATCTGACCTCCCACCATATTCTGGAAAATAGCCTCTAATGTTTGGCTTTCCAACTGAAGAGAATAAATGACAATTTATGAAAATGATACTTATGACACACTACCTTGACCAAATCAAACTAGAACCCTTAACATTTTATAAATACATAGATGGTATTAATAAATGCACAGTTGTATTTGTCCACACATTCATACATATTTTAGTGTAGCCAAGAAGAGGTATAGTTTATACAAGTGTTAGTAAAATAAATTCCACATTCATGTGTTTATTCCAAATAAAACATGCTTAAACATGTTTCTGCTATCACTGGCTGTCTGTTGGCCATATTTTCTCAGTAACACACTTAACTTGGTTTCATTGGGTTGACTTAAAATACATCTGTTTGTGTGAGTCAGGAAACAAAGAAAGAAAGAGAAAGAAAGAATGTAGGCCAACAGAAATTCTCTCTTCTGCACACTAGACATTTTTAATTGGATCAAGCATCATAAAGAATATACTGAAAACTTCACAGGTGAGTCAAAGAGGGGGAAAAGTCAACTGGTACAAATGAAGAATCTGGATGACATGAAGTACTGGTGGAAGAAGTCTGTCGAGTTGCCATTGAGGAGATAACTAAGGAAGTTGGAATTTCACATGGTTCAGCATTTTCAATTATTTAGTCACAATTTTGGTTTCTTGATTGGTGCCAAAAAGCAATGCACAGGGATTGATGAGCTAAAAAATTGCTCCTGAAGAGCTGCTTTGTAGGAAATTGAAGTTAATGAAGCCAGTTTTGTGGAATGAAACTTAAGTATTGATAATTCTTGAATGTATCAAAATGATCCAGAGAGAGAGATCCAATGAAAACAGTTAGATCTGTAGGAATCATCTAGGTTGATATTCAAAGAATAACGGTCAATTCAGAATGTATGAAAGTGATTTTGTGGATTCTAAATGGCTAGTCTGGAATGAAATTCTCATAGGACAGAGAAAATCAAAAAGTATTATTATGAATAAGCTTCAAGAAAATGTAACATGGTATTAGTGAGAAAATGTCCTAGAATGTTGCACAAAGGATCTGTTTTTCTCTCTATCATGACAATACACCAGCTCATTCTTCAAGAGTAAGAATGGTTGTCCATTGAGGATTTTGTTTAGAAACCTTAACAGTGGTTCTCAACTTTCTTAATGCCATGACCCTTTAATATAGTTCCTCACATTGTAGTGATCCCCCAACCATAAAATTATTTTCGTTTTTACTTCATAACTATAACTTTGCTGCTCTTATGAATCGGCTGACCCCTATGAAAGGTCACCCAACCCCAAAGGGATCCCGACCCACAGCTTGAGAAATGCTGCCTTACACCATCCACATTAAAGAGCTGATCTTCCCCCTGCATATTTCTGTATTTTCCCATAAGTCAGAGAACATCCCTTGAGTATTGTGGAATTTTCAGTCTGACGTTCTGTAAATCAAGGAGCATAGAATATTTGGGGGAAGGTTCATAACAATAGCTTTACATTTTGATTATTTTTTGTTTAGTGAAAACATCTAAGACAGTGGAGAAATGTATTTAACTACATTTGTATATATGCATATATATGTATGCAATACCTATATCTTGGAGGAAGAACAAGATGGTGACCAAGCAGTACACATGGGAAGGACTCCACAAAGACCAGCGGAAAAGAACCAGGAGAGGGATAAGCTACACTTCCAGAATGCAGGATTTTCAGCAGAAAGTTACATAACACAAATTTAATAAAATATCAGCAACATTTGCTGATAGACTCCCCTTTGTCACCGGCCCTCAACAATAACCAACTGTGTGAAGATTCCCAAATTGCTAGACTTAATTTTCCTAGTCCAGGAGCTAGCTAGGATGGTGGAACTTCTGAGCTTCAGAAACATAGCTCTATGGAACTAGCTTGAGGCCAACATAAGCACAAGTAGACTTGGCTTTCAACACAAGTCAATGGAGGTCTAGCCGGATGCCCTAGAAGCCCTAAATCCCCAATAACCAAGATAGCACCACCTAACAGTGTAGTTACATAATCTGGTGTCACCTGTAGTGTAATAAGAGGAAAGAGGTGGAATTTAGCTTGTCGAATATGTCTCAGTTTGATGTCCTCATTTGGAGGGGCTATGGAGATAAACAGCTCACTAGAGGCCAGACACACTCTCTGCTTTGTCTTCCTGCAAGCAAGACATATGGAACCATGCTGATGGAGCAAGAGCGCTGAAGCTGGAGAAGCCACGTGGAGACCCATGCCAGTGCTGAGATGCTTCCACCACCACTGGATCCACAAGAATTTCCACCCACTGGCCTGGGATCTTCCTGCATTCAGTAACATTGCATGGATTCATAAGTCTAAAGAGGAATTTATGGACTAGTACTAAAATATGGGTTAATATCAGACTTATGGACATGTTCTGAACTGGGCGGGAATGTTTTCTTAATGTACAATTGCTCTTTGATATAAAATTCTCTCTTACATGCATAGGAATGCCTCTGGATTTGTTTCTCTAGTCAACCCGGACTAACACAATACCCAAGAAGTGTGGCAATAACTCTACAGGGCAGCCTGCAATAGTCATAGATAGTGAATAGACTAACTCTCAGAAGCTGGGGAAGTTACAACTATTCCTCTTTCCAGGAGATACAGCTCTGCCCCTCCCTCCCCATCTTAAGATGCCGACCAAAAAAGCATGGATTAAAAAAAATATTTCTATAGCAGTTAATACACATCTGGTTGATTAACAAGGTATTGTCCTCACAATACAAACAGAAATTGCAACAGTGGGTTTTAAAAGTATGGGCAGGGAATTTGGACATATGACAAAGACTAAAAGGTTTAGGGCCAAGAAACTTCTCCTTGTTCACATACCAAGCTATTCATCAGTTGTCCCATAACTCCATCCCTGGTCAGCACCCCAAGCCACTCAGATAAACAACCTGCCCTTTGATTCGGTGTGGTAGTTATATAACCTGGTGTCAATTTTGTACTTGAGAGTATTAAGAGGGAAGGGTGGATTCTAGTCTGCCTAACATTTCATAGCCAATGAGGCCTCTGTGTGGGCAAGGCCTTCTCCTGAGGATTCTGGGAACTCCTGGATTTCATCTTTGAAGATGGGAGACATTCTCTCTCTCTTCACTCCCTGGGAAACAGCAACTGACAAGATACATGGAACTATGCTAGTGCCCTATGCTGCAGAAGCCGTGTGGACACTCGTGCCAGTTCAGAGATTCTCACAATGTCATTGAACCCGCAAGATTTCACACCCACTGGCCTGTGATCTTCTTGCATTCGGCATCATTACATGTGTTTCCCGAGTCTGAAGCGGACGTTATAGACTGGTATCTGACATATGGGCTAATGTTGGACTTATGTACTTATTCTGAACTGGGTTAAACCTCTCTCTTATACACATATGAGTGTCTATAAATTTGTTTCTTTAGTCTACCTGGATGAAAACAGTAGGCTATTGCTTCATTCCTCCCTACTAGACCAGCTAAGCAGGTGGAGGGTTTAAAAGGCCCCCAAATGGATTTTTTTAAGCTATGTATTTAATTAAAAAAATTTTTACAAAACAACCTTATCACCTTCAAACTACTTGCCATTACACTTAATATATTTGTCAAATCTGTGATTCCATTTTTGGAAATACTTTTCAAATTTGTCCGTTGGGATTTCTGATACACCTCCCTCATTTTTTTCTTCACCTCTTCTATGTCATCAAATCGCTGCCCTCCTCAACTACCAACTAGGATTTTTTCCCCTTGGGATCACATGTTATGCAATCTTTTCAAAACCTCTAAATAGAAAAGGTAATTAAAGTCTGACCTGTTGGAATGAACT
Organism: Tenrec ecaudatus; assembly: GCF_050624435.1. Classification (NCBI taxonomy): domain Eukaryota; kingdom Metazoa; phylum Chordata; class Mammalia; order Afrosoricida; family Tenrecidae; genus Tenrec; species Tenrec ecaudatus. The sequence goes on from NW_027457712.1 coordinate 44,283, forward strand.
CCAAATGCACTATCCGCCTCACAGTAAACAACAACAACAAATTTGATTTCACTTGATGAGCATTCTTTGGTGTCTTCCACTGGTTCATATATCCTGATCAGGAAACATAATTTCAAAGCTACACACTGTACTCTTAAATTGGCCATCACAAATTCGAGGTTCAAGCAAAATTGCTTTCACGACAAAACTCACTGTGATCAGAAGGAATCTTCCCAGGAGACATCACTGGGTGAACTAACTCAATGCTTGCCTAATGGGAAAAAAAGTGCATATTACAAAAACTTTTCCCAGTGGAGCTTTTCCCGTTTCTTTTGGTTGTGTTTTGGGTTTTTTTTGGGGGGAGAGGTACCCCCACAGACCCGTTCTTCCAGTCCTATTTAGTCACGTCCATCATCCAGAAAAGAGAGAACCCCAACTCCTCTGACCTTGTTTACTAGAGGTCTGTCATCTTTAGATATTTAACCTAAATCATAAAAATTCAGGAGTCTCAGCCATACCAGGTACCAAAACCATTCCACTAGTCTTAATATCAACCCTACTCTTACATGTTATAAAATCATCACACTACCAGACACTGTCCCCAACTGCTCAAAAACTCCTGATCCACACACCCTTAGCTTCCCCAAGGACAAGGTTTAGACAGCAGATGTTCTTTTGCTGGCATTGTTGTTGCTCTGTGTTCTATCATTCCTATAATCCCTCCATATCTAAAACAAATTGTGCACTCTTCTTATAATTCATCCTTAATCAGGACTTCATTATGTGCTGGTATACGTAAGAACTGGGGGGTGGGGGGTAATGTTAATTTACTTTTTTTGCATTCACTTAAATTTGTTTTCCAGTTTTTGAACCCATCATCAATCCAGAAGTTAGCACCCACATCAGAGACAATGCTCCTGGGCAAAACTTAGAGCCAAAACAAACATATATAAAGAGCTCTCACGATTCTTACTCTAGTATCATTTTTTCTATTATTTTTTAAAACTTTACGTTTACCCTTTCCTTCTTTAATATTTAAAGGTTGATTTCTTATCCCTTTTAACCTATCTTTTATTTGTCCCCTTCTTTTATTCTCTTCCAACATTTTCTTTCTATCTCATTCTAATGAAAATAAAATCTAACACTATTCTTAAAATTTATTATCTTTTCCCCTGATCTATTAGCATTACCCATTTTCTGGTCATAGCAACAAGTACATTTGGGAAACCTAATTTCCTTTCATTTAACCTACAAAATAACACTACAGGATCTCTCACTTTTTTTGCTTACTTTTTCTTTGTTTCTCCCTCCTCCAACACTTCGTCTTCTACTTTTTAATCTACCCAAATAAAACCTAATCTAACACTCTCCCTCATACAGTTCATACTGTCCACTGCCCCCTCTACTGTACTATCTAACAGAGTTAAACACACACACACACACACACACACACACACACACACACAAGAAAGAGAAACGAACAACCAAATTCCAAACAGAACTAAATGCAATGTCTGAAACTGAACAGGCTATGGAATTACCAGAGAAATATATTAAAAGAATAATGATAGCACTCATACAACAGATGAAGGGAGAGACTGAGAGGAAAAGTAAAACAATAGAAAAAAGCTGGTAAGTTCACTATATGCCACAGAATAAAAAATTAAACAATACAATAGCAGCATTACAAAACACTCTAAAAAGGAAGCAGAAGAGAAGAGAGAGAAACCTGAGTTAGTGGGCTTGAAGATAAATCTGTCGACTCCAAGTAAAATAAAATGCAAAAGAGAAATAGAAAAACTTTAAGAACAATGTAGGATGCAATCAAGAGGAACAACATATCTAATGGGAATCCAGAACAGGAAGGAAAAAAATACATACAAACAAGGAATAGTATTAGAATTCTCTTAAGAAAAATTTCCTCAATGTCTAAGGATGAAATGATAATTATTCAGGAAGCCAAAAGAATTACAATCAGGAGAAACCCCAAATGGAAAACTACCCTGCACAACGTATTCACTATGTCTAATATCAATTGGTAAGGGAAGAAAATGTAAGTGAAGATAGCAACAACAACAAAAAAGAACAATTATATACAATGGGTCAAAATAGCATAACTTCAGATTTCTCAATGGAAACTATGCAGGCAAGAAGAAAATAGAGTGAATTACACAGAACACTGGAAGAAAAAACTGTGAACTTACAATATTTTACCCAGCAAAAATATCACTCAAAGATGATGGAGAAATAAAAGCATTGTAAGAGAAGAAGAAATTCAAAAATTCACATATAGATTGTGATAAGAGTTGTATGAATCCCTAATAAAATGATTTTTAAAAGAATTTAAAAGAATTCACAAGAACAAGACCACCACTCTGTTAAAAAAAAAACAAACCCAAAATCCAGTGAAATACTATGGCCATCAATAACACCATCACATTTATTTGAAACCAACATAAAGACAATTCCTAACAAAAATAAACATACCCAGAGCGACACTGAAAGCAATAAATTAATATAGGAAAAACAATGAAACTATGAAAATACACATTAAAGACACACAAAACATTAACAAATGTAAAGAAAAATGTCGGTAACAAATATATACCTGTCAAGAATCTCACTGAATGTCAATGGACTAAATTCACCCATAAATGCATGTAAAACCCAAAGCTATCCACATCATCGATGAGAAAGCTGTAACAAATATAAGTATTCTATTGCAGCTCATGCAGAGACCACTAAGTACAATGAAAGAGGAACACACAGAGGAAGACAAGATAGATGACTAGAACATCTAGAATTACATCACTTATGCAAAGTGAAATATTTTATCAGCAGATTAAAATGAGAGCCCACAAACTGGCATGGGGGTAGGGGGTTACCAACAACATATCACACAAAGATCTAATCTTCAAAATGTACAGAACTCTACAACAACTCAATAAGAAAATGACAAACTAACTAATTAAGAAGAGGGGAAAAGACATAAGCAAACATTTCTCCAAAATGAAGTACAGATGCTAACAAACATAAAAAATGGTTGTGATGACTAGTCATCAGGAAGATGCAAATTAAAACCTCAACAAGATAGCACTTTATACCCATAATACTAGCCCAATTAAACAACAACAAAACAAAACCCACAGGAAACAACAAATGCTGGAGAAGATGTGTAGACGTTGGAACTAGTATTCAGTATAGTGGACTAGTAAATAAAGCACCATGGAAAATGATATGGCAGTACATACACAACTGGGAACAGAAATTCCATATGCCCCATCAATACTACTATTAAGTTTATACCCCAACGAAATGAGACACAATATGTGTAATTGTATGCTTTCCCATATTCAAAGCAGCACAATTCACAATAGCAAAAACTGGAAGCAGACAAATGTCCCATAGTGGAAGCATGAATTAAGAAACTATGGTGTGTACACATAATGGAAAACAATGCATTCCTAAAAACAACAACAAAAACCATGAACCATGCATCATCTCCCTTGTGTGCACTTTGTAAGAATCACCTCAAACAAGGAGACCTCACATTGGCTGGGTCACTCTGTCAAGAAAGGGGAAAAGGGGAAAGACTTTCCATTTGATGCTGTACAACAGTGAGAGAAGGCTCTGACAAATGAGCAGCCCCCCCACAGGAATGAAGGGAGAACCTTACTGGAACATCAAAGTAAGACCAGGGGACGGGGGCAACTACATTTGAAAGGAGGTGTTGATATTTTTGTTGCTGGGTTTGGTTGGTAAATGAGGAGGAGCAACCTCACTTCGTGAGGGATGCTAAACAATAATTGTTGGGAACCTAAGTGGTCAATAAACTGATTTTATGTTCCAGGGTTGACACTAATAATATGTTTCTACCCAACCCTGGATGAACTATGCTATGGAGTAAACACTATGATGACTGTAGATGTTGGCCTTACAGGCCAAGGGCCACATCAGGAGGACACAGAGTAGAAGCCCTACTGAATGCACTGAGCAATACACCAAATCTACCTGTACCCTTGATTAAGGATTGAACTGTTTTTAAGGCAGGGGAGGGAAAAACTGTGGAAATGTTGGTCATTGGACATCCCTGGCTTAGTGGGTGTCCAATGCAGTGACACTGAGAACCACCAAATATTTAATACCTCAATGCGTTCCTTGCAATAATATGAACAGTTTTAATCTGATAGGCAAGTACCTGCACTTGTAACAACTGATAAAAGTAAAATTTCCCTAACACCAAGAACCATGCTCAGTGTAAGCAGAGGTCATTCAATTAAGAAATCTTTCTGTACAAAGCAACAACTCGTGGATTGCACCTCAAAGTTATATACTTGCATAAACCCCTCATATCAACAGTATCTTAAATTCTATGTCATTGGATAAATTATTGATGCTATCAATGCAATCACATCTGAGGGGGCTTTGTTTTACGCCTTTTTGTTGTTGCTGCTGCTGTTGTTGTTGTTGGTGGTGGTGGTGGTGGTGGTCTTTTTGTCATAATATGACCACCAAAGTAAACCAGAGCAGATGGATTATAGGCTCCCACTTAACTCTATTCCCAATCCAAGAACAGTTAGTTCTGATAACAGGGCATGCTCAATACTGACTTTAATGAAACAATCACTGAAGGTAAGGGAGCTACAGCAGTGTGGTGAAGAAAGCACATGGCGCCCCGCTAACAATTGGAATAGTGTCTGGGGTCTTAACGGTTTGTATTCAAACAGTCACTAATCTAAGTGAGGTGTCAACTAAGTCCACATGGATGAAGCACATGTGTGATGCAAAGATAACAAAATCCAAATATGGTGAGGGAAAAATAGCAAAGTTTAATTGTGAAAAACAAAACAAAAAAATTTATAGGAAAGTATGTAGGACAGTGGGGACCCCAAATCCATCTGGAAACCATCTAGTGAGAGTAAATCTCTGGCATATCCTCTTTAAACACAGGAAAGGGTCTAGAACAGCTTTACTATCAGCCAGAGATCATTGTAATCCTGATTATGTTCAATCACACCATAGTATAATATGATACTTTTTCAGTTAACCTCTCTCTTGACTCAACATGAATTTGCTGTAGCTTCAAGTATTCCTCACTTTATCCACTACAGTAATTTCTTCTCTGGCTTTTAAGATTTTTTTTGGGGGGGAGGGGCATTTAAGATATTGTTGGTGGTATTTTCTTTATTAATCTTTATTTTTATTTTTATCTTTATATTCTTATTTTCTTCTTCTTGCCGGTTTGTTTTGGTTTCTGTTGGGTTTCCCAGACTGTGAAGCACAGGAGTAGATGCATAGAAACAATAGGTAATGCAATGATTTAGGGGGGATGTGTGAAGGGAAGGCGGGGACAGTGAGGGAATTGGGGGAGCATACAGTAAGTACAGGAGGGGGAAGAAGCACTTGTAATGATTGTGATGATGTCTATGCAACTCATTTTAAAAGCAATTTATCTCTACATAGAAGCGTGTGATATTTGAATACTGTATGAAGAATATTGCTACTAAAACAAACAAATAGAAGCCAAAGTTGACCAATGATTACCGTGGTTGAAGGAGAAAGCACTGTTGCTTAGGGATCATTGAGTTTGATGGTTGTGGATGAATTTGGAAAAGGATACGAATAATCATTGTACAACATGAAACATTTTAATTAATGGCACTGAAGTATACATGTAGAAGTTGTGTAATTGGAGAATGTTTTGTTGTGTATATTTTTGCTACAATTACAAAACTTAATTCATGAATAATAATGACTACAAGGAAGAAGAAAATGTTCTAAAATTGAAAACGGTGATAACTTCACAACTATTCTTGACATGATTGAATTATTGAATTGTATGACATGTGGATGACATACTAATAAAACTGTTAGAATATTTATCCCTATCAATATCTGTCATATCTATCTATCTATCATTTATCTATCACTATCAGTATGGTAGTTACACAATTTCAGGTCAAATTGAAAATATATAATGTGGTAAAATCTAGCCTGTCACTGAGGTCACAGATTGATGGTACCTCCTTGTGGGCATGGTTTTCTCATAAGGAGGAACATTGGAACCCACTCCCACCCCCAACTCTGTGTCTTCATCTTTATGCTGTAGAGACATTGGATCCACAAGAGTTTGTACCTACCATCATGTGATATTCCTGCATTCGGCATCATTGCATGTGGCTGCATGAGTCCAAAGAAGAACTATGGAATAGTATCGTACTCATGGACTTGAGTTGGACTGGGCTGGGATGTTTCTGTCAATATGTAATTACTTCTTCATATAAAGCTATTTCTTACACATATTTGAGTGACTGGTTTGAATTCTCTAGACAACCAGGCCTAACACAAGCAATCTCTCTGTCAATCTGTCAATCTATCGTCTATCTACCTAGCACTTATGCCTTAACAGAAAAAACAAGTGTGCACCATACTGTTAGAGATTACGGGAATCAAGAACATTACAAAGATTATAAATGATAGGTAATCATCACAGCAACCAAATAGCTTCAACATTAAAAATAGTACCTAAAAACAAGTAGTCTCCTGTCACTTTTATTTATTGAGTTTTAAGAACTTGGTTCATATTTTGTATATAAGGCCATTATCTCAGTTGGTTTCTACAAATATACCCTTTCCATGACTTTTGCTTTATATTTCTTAGAAGTGTCTTTCATAGAGCCCATAACAAAATGTCATTGAGTCTCTCCTGACTCATAGCCATGCTCTACAAATTTTTTGACTGTAAATATTTATGGGAAGAGAACAGAAAAACTTGATTAATTCACACGGACAGTTTTTCAGTTAGCAGTCCAATGACTATGACACACAGATGACACCAATATGTAGAGATATTGAGCACTCACTGATGGATACAAATGATTAGAGCCTTCAATGTGGTTTATATTTCATTATATAGAAATATTTAGTCCACTCAAGTGGTTCCAAAAAATGTCATGAAAAAACAAGAAAATACTGCAGTCACAGAATTCATTTCACCTAAATTCACAATCAATATCAATATAAGAAGCAGGCAATAAATACAAGGTAAAAGAAATTTCTTTAAAAAATCATTAAATATTTTAATGTCATTGTTGGGACTACGGTATGGCTTACCCCAGCCATGTCATTCTCTTTCACCTAATATGGAAAAGAAATCTTGACAATGAATTTTAAAAGACCAATGAAAACTTAATGTATATTTGAATGATGATATAGGCAAAGATTACTGAATACACCATAAGTTTCAAGAACTAACAAATCTGTTTTGTACTCCTGAGAATTTCCATAGAAGTAAAGATGAAGATAATTTGTTTGGTTTACTTTTGTTTTAGAGGAATAGGGTCCCCAATTTTTTTTACATAATTTATAGACCTGTGGAGATAAAACTATCTGCTTTTATGACTCCCATGTTCACAGCTCAAGATGGTGAATTTAGGTCACATAGTTCAACAACTAATCGTTTCCCTTATGTCAATAGTTCTATCATTTTAAGTAGATTATAAAGGTATAGAGAGTATATATACACAGGCACACACACTTAGTCTAATTCTTCGGAAATCTTCTGGTATGTGACATTTCTTAATAGTTCATCAGCTTCTATTGCAAGTTGGCACTTCAGAGAACACAAAGGTCAGTTTGAGAAACTATTTAAACACTGAAATTCGTGCATGTAGTATAGTTTAAATGAAATATATATCATTTAAACAATGTATATAATTTAAACTAACTTTCATTTTGTTCCTTGGCTTTCTCAAGGCGCACAGAAGCTACATTGGGAGGACACTCAGGAGAAAAAGCAGTGGTCCAGGTGTGCTGGAACAAGATTTTTGGCTTTAGTTATCACTTAGCTCTCATGCTACAGCCTCGAGTAGCAAGAGAGGTGAATGTATGAGAGTACCATCTTCACTCACCCATTAGATTCTCATGGAGACATTGAATGTGGACACGGATGAGACTGTCTTCTTCACATAATGTCTTAATCACAGTCATGAAATAACCAAGCAGGTATAATTTTAAGCTGTAAACAATTATTCATGATTTCTCTACAATAGTAGAAAAGTGGAATAAATATGATTGCCCTTTCATTGGGCCCATATTACTCTACAAATTCCAAATTGGAAAGTACTGAGAGCAACTGGATTAAATGACTGACCAAATATCACCCTGTGGCTTGGGGCATGGGAAAGAAATCCATGCCATTGAGTGTAAAGCTCAAGGTGTTGATTTCCATAGTCCGGGGAGAACTTTTCAGCTTATTAAGAATATTTGTAGCCCCCAGAGTAATTTATTTCAGTGGACAGCACTGAAGCTGCAGCTCAAGAAGGACATGTCTGAGTAGAGAACATAGGAGCAAATTAAGGGGGGGGGAAGAGAGATAGTGGAACACATCCTGGCCCACCAGGACTGGAGGACAATATTCCCGTTCAGAGCAGCCAATCCACAGAGAAGACCATATGTCTGGCCCCATTATGAGACACAACATCCCGCACAGACTCATAGCCCTACAGGGGACAACACTGGAGACACAGTGTGGGAATTTCACCCAATCTGGTCCCCCAACAAACGGAGGCAAAAAACAAGAAGGTTGTGCAACAGAACAGCAAGGGGAACAGAGCAACAAAGTGCCCAGGGAATACCAAAAACAGACTTTGGGGTCAGGGCTTGGCACCCCATCAGACTTGACCAGAAAATACTCCTAAAGGCCAACAAACAGTCCTTGAATTAACCATAGGCTTTCCTTTGTTGTTGTTTTGTCATTGGATATTTTATTGTTGTTGTTTGTTATTTTGTTACTTTGTTTTGCTTTGTCTTGTTTTTGTGCATGTTATTATCTCCACATGTGTGTCTAAATAAGATAGGCAGGATGAACAATCTGGTGGAGAAAACAATGGGACTGACAGTTCTGGGGGGACATGGAAGACGTGGAGGTGGGGGGAAAGGTATTGGGGTTAACAAATCCAGGGCAAAGGGAACAACAAAGTGATCCAAATTGGTGGTGAGGAGGGTGTCGGAAGCCTGGTAAGGCATGATTAAGGGTAATGTGGCTGAGAGGAATTACTGAAACCCAAATGAAGGCTGAGCATGATAGTGGGACAGGAGGAAAGTTAAAGAAAATAGAGGAAAGAGCTAGGAGGCAAAGGGCACTTCTAGAGGTCTAAATAAAGGCACATGCATATGTAAATATATTTTTATATGAGGATAGGAAATTACATCTATGTGCATATATTTATAGGTTTAGTATTAAGGTAGCAGATGGACATTGGGGCCTACACTCAAGTACTTCCTCACTGCAAGAATACTATGTTCTGTTAAACTGGCATTCCGTGATGTTCACCTTCTTGATATGATCACTGAAGACAAAGCAGGTGAATAAAAAAATGTGGTGAAGAAAGCTGATGGAGCACGGCTATAAAAACATATAGCATCCAGGGTCTTAAAGACTTGGAGGTAAACAATCAGCCATCAAGATCAGAAGCAACAAAGCCCACATGTAAGAAGCACCTCAGCCTGTATGATCATGAAGTGCCAAAGGGATCAGGTATCACATATCAAAGAACAAAAAAATCATACCACTGGGTGCTTACCTTCCCAGTATGATCACTGAAGACAAATGGGTGCATAAGCAAAAGTGGTGAAGAAAGATGATGGTGTCCATTTATCACAAGACACAGAATCTAGGCTCTTAAAG
>NW_027457713.1:0-53748 GCF_050624435.1 Tenrec ecaudatus
CCTAGCCTAAAGCCTAGGGGTGCCCTAGCCTGAAGGCTAGCGGAGCCCTAGCCTTAGCCTAGGGGAGCCCTAGCCTAAAGCCTAGGGGTGCCCTAGCCTGAAGGCTAGCGGAGCCCTAGCCTTAGCCTAGGGGAGCCCTAGCCTAAAGCCTAGGGGTGCCCTAGCCTGAAGGCTAGCGGAGCCCTAGCCTTAGCCTAGGGGAGCCCTAGCCTAAAGCCTAGGGGTGCCCTAGCCTGAAGGCTAGCGGAGCCCTAGCCTTAGCCTAGGGGAGCCCTAGCCTAAAGCCTAGGGGTGCCCTAGCCTGAAGGCTAGCGGAGCCCTAGCCTTAGCCTAGGGGAGCCCTAGCCTAAAGCCTAGGGGTGCCCTAGCCTGAAGGCTAGCGGAGCCCTAGCCTTAGCCTAGGGGAGCCCTAGCCTAAAGCCTAGGGGTGCCCTAGCCTGAAGGCTAGCGGAGCCCTAGCCTTAGCCTAGGGGAGCCCTAGCCTAAAGCCTAGGGGTGCCCTAGCCTGAAGGCTAGCGGAGCCCTAGCCTTAGCCTAGGGGAGCCCTAGCCTAAAGCCTAGGGGTGCCCTAGCCTGAAGGCTAGCGGAGCCCTAGCCTTAGCCTAGGGGAGCCCTAGCCTAAAGCCTAGGGGTGCCCTAGCCTGAAGGCTAGCGGAGCCCTAGCCTTAGCCTAGGGGAGCCCTAGCCTAAAGCCTAGGGGTGCCCTAGCCTGAAGGCTAGCGGAGCCCTAGCCTTAGCCTAGGGGAGCCCTAGCCTAAAGCCTAGGGGTGCCCTAGCCTGAAGGCTAGCGGAGCCCTAGCCTTAGCCTAGGGGAGCCCTAGCCTAAAGCCTAGGGGTGCCCTAGCCTGAAGGCTAGCGGAGCCCTAGCCTTAGCCTAGGGGAGCCCTAGCCTAAAGCCTAGGGGTGCCCTAGCCTGAAGGCTAGCGGAGCCCTAGCCTTAGCCTAGGGGAGCCCTAGCCTAAAGCCTAGGGGTGCCCTAGCCTGAAGGCTAGCGGAGCCCTAGCCTTAGCCTAGGGGAGCCCTAGCCTAAAGCCTAGGGGTGCCCTAGCCTGAAGGCTAGCGGAGCCCTAGCCTTAGCCTAGGGGAGCCCTAGCCTAAAGCCTAGGGGTGCCCTAGCCTGAAGGCTAGCGGAGCCCTAGCCTTAGCCTAGGGGAGCCCTAGCCTAAAGCCTAGGGGTGCCCTAGCCTGAAGGCTAGCGGAGCCCTAGCCTTAGCCTAGGGGAGCCCTAGCCTAAAGCCTAGGGGTGCCCTAGCCTGAAGGCTAGCGGAGCCCTAGCCTTAGCCTAGGGGAGCCCTAGCCTAAAGCCTAGGGGTGCCCTAGCCTGAAGGCTAGCGGAGCCCTAGCCTTAGCCTAGGGGAGCCCTAGCCTAAAGCCTAGGGGTGCCCTAGCCTGAAGGCTAGCGGAGCCCTAGCCTTAGCCTAGGGGAGCCCTAGCCTAAAGCCTAGGGGTGCCCTAGCCTGAAGGCTAGCGGAGCCCTAGCCTTAGCCTAGGGGAGCCCTAGCCTAAAGCCTAGGGGTGCCCTAGCCTGAAGGCTAGCGGAGCCCTAGCCTTAGCCTAGGGGAGCCCTAGCCTAAAGCCTAGGGGTGCCCTAGCCTGAAGGCTAGCGGAGCCCTAGCCTTAGCCTAGGGGAGCCCTAGCCTAAAGCCTAGGGGTGCCCTAGCCTGAAGGCTAGCGGAGCCCTAGCCTTAGCCTAGGGGAGCCCTAGCCTAAAGCCTAGGGGTGCCCTAGCCGGAAGGCTAGCGGAGCCCTAGCCTTAGCCTAGGGGAGCCCTAGCCTAAAGCCTAGGGGTGCCCTAGCCGGAAGGCTAGCGGAGCCCTAGCCTTAGCCTAGGGGAGCCCTAGCCTAAAGCCTAGGGGTGCCCTAGCCGGAAGGCTAGCGGAGCCCTAGCCTTAGCCTAGGGGAGCCCTAGCCTAAAGCCTAGGGGTGCCCTAGCCGGAAGGCTAGCGGAGCCCTAGCCTTAGCCTAGGGGAGCCCTAGCCTAAAGCCTAGGGGTGCCCTAGCCGGAAGGCTAGCGGAGCCCTAGCCTTAGCCTAGGGGAGCCCTAGCCTAAAGCCTAGGGGTGCCCTAGCCGGAAGGCTAGCGGAGCCCTAGCCTTAGCCTAGGGGAGCCCTAGCCTAAAGCCTAGGGGTGCCCTAGCCGGAAGGCTAGCGGAGCCCTAGCCTTAGCCTAGGGGAGCCCTAGCCTAAAGCCTAGGGGTGCCCTAGCCGGAAGGCTAGCGGAGCCCTAGCCTTAGCCTAGGGGAGCCCTAGCCTAAAGCCTAGGGGTGCCCTAGCCGGAAGGCTAGCGGAGCCCTAGCCTTAGCCTAGGGGAGCCCTAGCCTAAAGCCTAGGGGTGCCCTAGCCGGAAGGCTAGCGGAGCCCTAGCCTTAGCCTAGGGGAGCCCTAGCCTAAAGCCTAGGGGTGCCCTAGCCGGAAGGCTAGCGGAGCCCTAGCCTTAGCCTAGGGGAGCCCTAGCCTAAAGCCTAGGGGTGCCCTAGCCGGAAGGCTAGCGGAGCCCTAGCCTTAGCCTAGGGGAGCCCTAGCCTAAAGCCTAGGGGTGCCCTAGCCGGAAGGCTAGCGGAGCCCTAGCCTTAGCCTAGGGGAGCCCTAGCCTAAAGCCTAGGGGTGCCCTAGCCGGAAGGCTAGCGGAGCCCTAGCCTTAGCCTAGGGGAGCCCTAGCCTAAAGCCTAGGGGTGCCCTAGCCGGAAGGCTAGCGGAGCCCTAGCCTTAGCCTAGGGGAGCCCTAGCCTAAAGCCTAGGGGTGCCCTAGCCGGAAGGCTAGCGGAGCCCTAGCCTTAGCCTAGGGGAGCCCTAGCCTAAAGCCTAGGGGTGCCCTAGCCGGAAGGCTAGCGGAGCCCTAGCCTTAGCCTAGGGGAGGAGCCCTAGCCTAAAGCCTAGGGGTGCCCTAGCCAGGCTAGCGGAGCCCTAGCCTTAGCCTAGGGGAGCCCTAGCCTAAAGCCTAGGGGTGCCCTAGCCGGAAGGCTAGCGGAGCCCTAGCCTTAGCCTAGGGGAGCCCTAGCCTAAAGCCTAGGGGTGCCCTAGCCGGAAGGCTAGCGGAGCCCTAGCCTTAGCCTAGGGGAGCCCTAGCCTAAAGCCTAGGGGTGCCCTAGCCGGAAGGCTAGCGGAGCCCTAGCCTTAGCCTAGGGGAGCCCTAGCCTAAAGCCTAGGGGTGCCCTAGCCGGAAGGCTAGCGGAGCCCTAGCCTTAGCCTAGGGGAGCCCTAGCCTAAAGCCTAGGGGTGCCCTAGCCTGAAGGCTAGCGGAGCCCTAGCCTTAGCCTAGGGGAGCCCTAGCCTAAAGCCTAGGGGTGCCCTAGCCTGAAGGCTAGCGGAGCCCTAGCCTTAGCCTAGGGGAGCCCTAGCCTAAAGCCTAGGGGTGCCCTAGCCTGAAGGCTAGCGGAGCCCTAGCCTTAGCCTAGGGGAGCCCTAGCCTAAAGCCTAGGGGTGCCCTAGCCTGAAGGCTAGCGGAGCCCTAGCCTGAAGGCTAGCGGAGCCCTAGCCTTAGCCTAGGGGAGCCCTAGCCTAAAGCCTAGGGGTGCCCTAGCCTGAAGGCTAGCGGAGCCGTAGCCTTAGCCTAGGGGAGCCCTAGCCTAAAGCCTAGGGGTGCCCTAGCCTGAAGGCTAGCGGAGCCCTAGCCTTAGCCTAGGGGAGCCCTAGCCTAAAGCCTAGGGGTGCCCTAGCCTGAAGGCTAGCGGAGCCCTAGCCTTAGCCTAGGGGAGCCCTAGCCTAAAGCCTAGGGGTGCCCTAGCCTGAAGGCTAGGGGAGCCCTAGCCTTAGCCTAGGGGAGCCCTAGCCTAAAGCCTAGGGGTGCCCTAGCCTGAAGGCTAGGGGAGCCCTAGCCTTAGCCTAGGGGAGCCCTAGCCTAAAGCCTAGGGGTGCCCTAGCCTGAAGGCTAGCGGAGCCCTAGCCTTAGCCTAGGGGAGCCCTAGCCTAAAGCCTAGGGGTGCCCTAGCCTGAAGGCTAGCGGAGCCCTAGCCTTAGCCTAGGGGAGCCCTAGCCTAAAGCCTAGGGGTGCCCTAGCTTGAAGGCTAGCGGAGCCCTAGCCTTAGCCTAGGGGAGCCTAAAGCCTAGGGGTGCCCTAGCCTGAAGGCTAGCGGAGCCCTAGCCTTAGCCTAGGGGAGCCTAAAGCCTAGGGGTGCCCTAGCCTGAAGGCTAGCGGAGCCCTAGCCTTAGCCTAGGGGAGCCTAAAGCCTAGGGGTGCCCTAGCCTGAAGGCTAGCGGAGCCCTAGCCTTAGCCTAGGGGAGCCTAAAGCCTAGGGGTGCCCTAGCCTGAAGGCTAGCGGAGCCCTAGCCTTAGCCTAGGGGAGCCTAAAGCCTAGGGGTGCCCTAGCCTGAAGGCTAGGGGAGCCCTAGCCTTAGCCTAGGGGAGCCTAAAGCCTAGGGGTGCCCTAGCCTGAAGGCTAGGGGAGCCCTAGCCTTAGCCTAGGGGAGCCTAAAGCCTAGGGGTGCCCTAGCCTGAAGGCTAGGGGAGCCCTAGCCTTAGCCTAGGGGAGCCTAAAGCCTAGGGGAGCCCTAGCCTGAAGGCTAGGGGAGCCCTAGCCTTAGCCTAGGGGAGCCTAAAGCCTAGGGGTGCCCTAGCCTGAAGGCTAGGGGAGCCCTAGCCTTAGCCTAGGGGAGCCCTAGCCTTAGCCTAGGGGATCCTAAAGCCTAGGGGTGCCCTAGCCTGAAGGCTAGGGGAGCCCTAGCCTTAGCCTAGGGGAGCCTAAAGCCTAGGGGTGCCCTAGCCTGAAGGCTAGGGGAGCCCTAGCCTTAGCCTAGGGGAGCCTAAAGCCTAGGGGTGCCCTAGCCTGAAGGCTAGGGGAGCCCTAGCCTAAGCCTAGGGGAGCCCTAGCCTTAGCCTAGGGGAGCCTAAAGCCTAGGGGAGCCCTAGCCTGAAGGCTAGGGGAGCCCTAGCCTTAGCCTAGGGGAGCCTAAAGCCTAGGGGAGCCCTGGCCTGAAGGCTAGGGGAGCCCTAGCCTTAGACTAGGGGAGCCTAAAGCCTAGGGGAGCCCTGGCCTGAAGGCTAGGGGAGCCCTAGCCTTAGCCTAGGGGAGCCTAAAGCCTAGGGGAGCCCTAGCCTGAAGGCTAGGGGAGCCCTAGCCTTAGCCTAGGGGAGCCTAAAGCCTAGGGGAGCCCTAGCCTGAAGGCTAGGGGAGCCCTAGCCTTAGCTTAGGGGAGCCTAAAGCCTAGGGGAGCCCTAGCCTGAAGGCTAGGGGAGCCCTAGCCTTAGCCTAGGGGAGCCTAAAGCCTAGGGGAGCCCTAGCCTGAAGGCTAGGGGAGCCCTAGCCTTAGCCTAGGGGAGCCTAAAGCCCATTGGAGCCCTAGCCTGAAGGCTAGGGGAGCCCTAGCCTTAGCCTAGGGGAGCCTAAAGCCTAGGGGAGCCCTAGCCTGAAGGCTAGGGGAGCCCTAGCCTTAGCCTAGGGGAGCCTAAAGCCTAGGGGAGCCCTAGCCTGAAGGCTAGGGGAGCCCTAGCCTTAGCCTAGGGGAGCCTAAAGCCTAGGGGAGCCCTAGCCTGAAGGCTAGGGGAGCCCTAGCCTTAGCCTAGGGGAGCCTAAAGCCTAGGGGAGCCCTAGCCTGAAGGCTAGGGGAGCCCTAGCCTTAGCCTAGGGGAGCCTAAAGCCTAGGGGAGCCCTAGCCTGA
This sequence comes from Tenrec ecaudatus, assembly GCF_050624435.1. NCBI lineage: Eukaryota > Metazoa > Chordata > Mammalia > Afrosoricida > Tenrecidae > Tenrec > Tenrec ecaudatus. Next base: position 5,595 of record NW_027457713.1, read on the forward strand.
AGGCTAGGGGAGCCCTAGCCTTAGCCTAGGGGAGCCTAAAGCCTAGGGGAGCCCTAGCCTGAAGGCTAGGGGAGCCCTAGCCTTAGCCTAGGGGAGCCTAAAGCCTAGGGGAGCCCTAGCCTGAAGGCTAGGGGAGCCCTAGCCTTAGCCTAGGGGAGCCTAAAGCCTAGGGGAGCCCTAGCCTGAAGGCTAGGGGAGCCCTAGCCTTAGCCTAGGGGAGCCTAAAGCCTAGGGGAGCCCTAGCCTGAAGGCTAGGGGAGCCCTAGCCTTAGCCTAGGGGAGCCTAAAGCCTAGGGGAGCCCTAGCCTGAAGGCTAGGGGAGCCCTAGCCTTAGCCTAGGGGAGCCTAAAGCCTAGGGGAGCCCTAGCCTGAAGGCTAGGGGAGCCCTAGCCTTAGCCTAGGGGAGCCTAAAGCCTAGGGGAGCCCTAGCCTGAAGGCTAGGGGAGCCCTAGCCTTAGCCTAGGGGAGCCTAAAGCCTAGGGGAGCCCTAGCCTGAAGGCTAGGGGAGCCCTAGCCTTAGCCTAGGGGAGCCTAAAGCCTAGGGGAGCCCTAGCCTTAGCCTAGGGGAGCCTAAAGCCTAGGGGAGCCCTAGCCTTAGCCTAGGGGAGCCTAAAGCCTAGGGGAGCCCTAGCCTTAGCCTAGGGGAGCCTAAAGCCTAGGGGAGCCCTAGCCTTAGCCTAGGGGAGCCTAAAGCCTAGGGGAGCCCTAGCCTTAGCCTAGGGGAGCCTAAAGCCTAGGGGAGCCCTAGCCTTAGCCTAGGGGAGCGTAAAGCCTAGGGGAGCCCTAGCCTTAGCCTAGGGGAGCCTAAAGCCTAGGGGAGCCCTAGCCTGAAGGCTAGGGGAGCCCTAGCCTTAGCCTAGGGGAGCCTAAAGCCTAGGGGAGCCCTAGCCTGAAGGCTAGGGGAGCCCTAGCCTTAGCCTAGGGGAGCCTAAAGCCTAGCGGAGCCCTAGCCTGAAGGCTAGGGGAGCCCTAGCCTTAGCCTACAGGAGCCTAAAGCCTAGGGGAGCCCTAGCCTGAAGGCTAGGGGAGCCCTAGCCTTAGCCTAGGGGAGCCTAAAGCCTAGGGGAGCCCTAGCCTGAAGGCTAGGGGAGCCCTAGCCTTAGCCTAGGGGAGCCTAAAGCCTAGGGGAGCCCTAGCCTGAAGGCTAGGGGAGCCCTAGCCTTAGCCTAGGGGAGCCTAAAGCCTAGGGGAGCCCTAGCCTGAAGGCTAGGGGAGCCCTAGCCTTAGCCTAGGGGAGCCTAAAGCCTAGGGGAGCCCTAGCCTGAAGGCTAGGGGAGCCCTAGCCTTAGCCTAGGGGAGCCTAAAGCCTAGGGGAGCCCTAGCCTGAAGGCTAGGGGAGCCCTAGCCTTAGCCTAGGGGAGCCTAAAGCCTAGGGGAGCCCTAGCCTGAAGGCTAGGGGAGCCCTAGCCTTAGCCTAGGGGAGCCTAAAGCCTAGGGGGCGCCCTAGCCTGAAGGCTAGGGGAGCCCTAGCCTTAGCCTAGGGAGCCCTAGCCTGAAGCCTAGGGGTGCCCTAGCCTGAAGGCTAGGGGAGCCCTAGCCTTAGCCTAGGGGAGCCCTAGCCTGAAGCCTAGGGGTGCCCTAGCCTGAAGGCTAGGGGAGCCCTAGCCTTAGCCTAGGGGAGCCCTAGCCTGAAGCCTAGGGGTGCCCTAGCCTGAAGGCTAGGGGAGCCCTAGCCTTAGCCTAGGGGAGCCCTAGCCTGAAGCCTAGGGGTGCCCTAGCCTGAAGGCTAGGGGAGCCCTAGCCTTAGCCTAGGGGAGCCCTAGCCTGAAGCCTAGGGGTGCCCTAGCCTGAAGGCTAGGGGAGCCCTAGCCTTAGCCTAGGGGAGCCCTAGCCTGAAGCCTAGGGGTGCCCTAGCCTGAAGGCTAGGGGAGCCCTAGCCTTAGCCTAGGGGAGCCCTAGCCTGAAGCCTAGGGGTGCCCTAGCCTGAAGGCTAGGGGAGCCCTAGCCTTAGCCTAGGGGAGCCCTAGCCTGAAGCCTAGGGGTGCCCTAGCCTGAAGGCTAGGGGAGCCCTAGCCTTAGCCTAGGGAGCCCTAGCCTGAAGCCTATGGGTGCCCTAGCCTGAAGGCTAGGGGAGCCCTAGCCTTAGCCTAGGGGAGCCCTAGCCTGAAGCCTAGGGGTGCCCTAGCCTGAAGGCTAGGGGAGCCCTAGCCTTAGCCTAGGGGAGCCTAGCCTTAGCCTAGGGGAGCCCTAGCCTGAAGCCTAGGGGTGCCCTAGCCTGAAGGCTAGGGGAGCCCTAGCCTTAGCCTAGGGGAGCCCTAGCCTGAAGCCTAGGGGTGCCCTAGCCTGAAGGCTAGGGGAGCCCTAGCCTTAGCCTAGGGGAGCCCTAGCCTGAAGCCTAGGGGTGCCCTAGCCTGAAGGCTAGGGGAGCCCTAGCCTTAGCCTAGGGGAGCCCTAGCCTGAAGCCTAGGGGTGCCCTAGCCTGAAGGCTAGGGGAGCCCTAGCCTTAGCCTAGGGGAGCCCTAGCCTAAAGCCTAGGGGTGCCCTAGCCTGAAGGCTAGGGGAGCCCTAGCCTTAGCCTAGGGGAGCCCTAGCCTAAAGCCTAGGGGTGCCCTAGCCTGAAGGCTAGGGGAGCCCTAGCCTTAGCCTAGGGGAGCCCTAGCCTAAAGCCTAGGGGTGCCCTAGCCTGAAGGCTAGGGGAGCCCTAGCCTTAGCCTAGGGGAGCCCTAGCCTAAAGCCTAGGGGTGCCCTAGCCTGAAGGCCAGGGGAGCCCTAGCCTTAGCCTAGGGGAGCCTAAAGCCTAGGGGAGCCCTAGCCTTAGCCTAGGGGAGCCTAAAGCCTAGGGGAGCCCTAGCCTTAGCCTAGGGGAGCCTAAAGCCTAGGGGAGCCCTAGCCTTAGCCTAGGGGAGCCTAAAGCCTAGGGGAGCCCTAGCCTTAGCCTAGGGGAGCCTAAAGCCTAGGGGAGCCCTAGCCTTAGCCTAGGGGAGCCTAAAGCCTAGGGGAGCCCTAGCCTTAGCCTAGGGGAGCCTAAAGCCTAGGGGAGCCCTAGCCTGAAGGCTAGGGGAGCCCTAGCCTTAGCCTAGGGGAGCCTAAAGCCTAGCGGAGCCCTAGCCTGAAGGCTAGGGGAGCCCTAGCCTTAGCCTAGGGGAGCCTAAAGCCTAGGGGAGCCCTAGCCTGAAGGCTAGGGGAGCCCTAGCCTTAGCCTAGGGGAGCCTAAAGCCTAGGGGAGCCCTAGCCTGAAGGCTAGGGGAGCCCTAGCCTTAGCCTAGGGGAGCCTAAAGCCTAGGGGAGCCCTAGCCTGAAGGCTAGGGGAGCCCTAGCCTTAGCCTAGGGGAGCCTAAAGCCTAGGGGAGCCCTAGCCTGAAGGCTAGGGGAGCCCTAGCCTTAGCCTAGGGGAGCCTAAAGCCTAGGGGTGCCCTAGCCTGAAGGCTAGGGGAGCCCTAGCCTTAGCCTAGGGGAGCCCTAGCCTGAAGCCTAGGGGTGCCCTAGCCTGAAGGCTAGGGGAGCCCTAGCCTTAGCCTAGGGGAGCCCTAGCCTGAAGCCTAGGGGTGCCCTAGCCTGAAGGCTAGGGGAGCCCTAGCCTTAGCCTAGGGGAGCCCTAGCCTGAAGCCTAGGGGTGCCCTAGCCTGAAGGCTAGGGGAGCCCTAGCCTTAGCCTAGGGGAGCCCTAGCCTGAAGCCTAGGGGTGCCCTAGCCTGAAGGCTAGGGGAGCCCTAGCCTTAGCCTAGGGGAGCCCTAGCCTGAAGCCTAGGGGTGCCCTAGCCTGAAGGCTAGGGGAGCCCTAGCCTTAGCCTAGGGGAGCCCTAGCCTGAAGCCTAGGGGTGCCCTAGCCTGAAGGCTAGGGGAGCCCTAGCCTTAGCCTAGGGGAGCCCTAGCCTGAAGCCTAGGGGTGCCCTAGCCTGAAGGCTAGGGGAGCCCTAGCCTTAGCCTAGGGGAGCCCTAGCCTGAAGCCTAGGGGTGCCCTAGCCTGAAGGCTAGGGGAGCCCTAGCCTTAGCCTAGGGGAGCCCTAGCCTGAAGCCTAGGGGTGCCCTAGCCTGAAGGCTAGGGGAGCCCTAGCCTTAGCCTAGGGGAGCCCTAGCCTGAAGCCTAGGGGTGCCCTAGCCTGAAGGCTAGGGGAGCCCTAGCCTTAGCCTAGGGGAGCCCTAGCCTGAAGCCTAGGGGTGCCCTAGCCTGAAGGCTAGGGGAGCCCTAGCCTTAGCCTAGGGGAGCCCTAGCCTGAAGCCTAGGGGTGCCCTAGCCTGAAGGCTAGGGGAGCCCTAGCCTTAGCCTAGGGGAGCCCTAGCCTGAAGCCTAGGGGTGCCCTAGCCTGAAGGCTAGGGGAGCCCTAGCCTTAGCCTAGGGGAGCCCTAGCCTGAAGCCTAGGGGTGCCCTAGCCTGAAGGCTAGGGGAGCCCTAGCCTTAGCCTAGGGGAGCCCTAGCCTGAAGCCTAGGGGTGCCCTAGCCTGAAGGCTAGGGGAGCCCTAGCCTTAGCCTAGGGGAGCCCTAGCCTGAAGCCTAGGGGTGCCCTAGCCTGAAGGCTAGGGGAGCCCTAGCCTTAGCCTAGGGGAGCCCTAGCCTGAAGCCTAGGGGTGCCCTAGCCTGAAGGCTAGGGGAGCCCTAGCCTTAGCCTAGGGGAGCCCTAGCCTGAAGCCTAGGGGTGCCCTAGCCTGAAGGCTAGGGGAGCCCTAGCCTTAGCCTAGGGGAGCCCTAGCCTGAAGCCTAGGGGTGCCCTAGCCTGAAGGCTAGGGGAGCCCTAGCCTTAGCCTAGGGGAGCCCTAGCCTGAAGCCTAGGGGTGCCCTAGCCTGAAGGCTAGGGGAGCCCTAGCCTTAGCCTAGGGGAGCCCTAGCCTGAAGCCTAGGGGTGCCCTAGCCTGAAGGCTAGGGGAGCCCTAGCCTTAGCCTAGGGGAGCCCTAGCCTGAAGCCTAGGGGTGCCCTAGCCTGAAGGCTAGGGGAGCCCTAGCCTTAGCCTAGGGGAGCCCTAGCCTGAAGCCTAGGGGTGCCCTAGCCTGAAGGCTAGGGGAGCCCTAGCCTTAGCCTAGGGGAGCCCTAGCCTGAAGCCTAGGGGTGCCCTAGCCTGAAGGCTAGGGGAGCCCTAGCCTTAGCCTAGGGGAGCCCTAGCCTGAAGCCTAGGGGTGCCCTAGCCTGAAGGCTAGGGGAGCCCTAGCCTTAGCCTAGGGGAGCCCTAGCCTAAAGCCTAGGGGTGCCCTAGCCTGAAGGCTAGGGGAGCCCTAGCCTTAGCCTAGGGGAGCCCTAGCCTAAAGCCTAGGGGTGCCCTAGCCTGAAGGCTAGGGGAGCCCTAGCCTTAGCCTAGGGGAGCCCTAGCCTAAAGCCTAGGGGTGCCCTAGCCTGAAGGCTAGGGGAGCCCTAGCCTTAGCCTAGGGGAGCCCTAGCCTAAAGCCTAGGGGTGCCCTAGCCTGAAGGCTAGGGGAGCCCTAGCCTTAGCCTAGGGGAGCCCTAGCCTAAAGCCTAGGGGTGCCCTAGCCTGAAGGCTAGGGGAGCCCTAGCCTTAGCCTAGGGGAGCCCTAGCCTAAAGCCTAGGGGTGCCCTAGCCTGAAGGCTAGGGGAGCCCTAGCCTTAGCCTAGGGGAGCCCTAGCCTAAAGCCTAGGGGTGCCCTAGCCTGAAGGCTAGGGGAGCCCTAGCCTTAGCCTAGGGGAGCCCTAGCCTAAAGCCTAGGGGTGCCCTAGCCTGAAGGCTAGGGGAGCCCTAGCCTTAGCCTAGGGGAGCCCTAGCCTAAAGCCTAGGGGTGCCCTAGCCTGAAGGCTAGGGGAGCCCTAGCCTTAGCCTAGGGGAGCCCTAGCCTAAAGCCTAGGGGTGCCCTAGCCTGAAGGCTAGGGGAGCCCTAGCCTTAGCCTAGGGGAGCCCTAGCCTAAAGCCTAGGGGTGCCCTAGCCTGAAGGCTAGGGGAGCCCTAGCCTTAGCCTAGGGGAGCCCTAGCCTAAAGCCTAGGGGTGCCCTAGCCTGAAGGCTAGGGGAGCCCTAGCCTTAGCCTAGGGGAGCCCTAGCCTAAAGCCTAGGGGTGCCCTAGCCTGAAGGCTAGGGGAGCCCTAGCCTTAGCCTAGGGGAGCCCTAGCCTAAAGCCTAGGGGTGCCCTAGCCTGAAGGCTAGGGGAGCCCTAGCCTTAGCCTAGGGGAGCCCTAGCCTAAAGCCTAGGGGTGCCCTAGCCTGAAGGCTAGGGGAGCCCTAGCCTTAGCCTAGGGGAGCCCTAGCCTAAAGCCTAGGGGTGCCCTAGCCTGAAGGCTAGGGGAGCCCTAGCCTTAGCCTAGGGGAGCCCTAGCCTAAAGCCTAGGGGTGCCCTAGCCTGAAGGCTAGGGGAGCCCTAGCCTTAGCCTAGGGGAGCCCTAGCCTAAAGCCTAGGGGTGCCCTAGCCTGAAGGCTAGGGGAGCCCTAGCCTTAGCCTAGGGGAGCCCTAGCCTAAAGCCTAGGGGTGCCCTAGCCTGAAGGCTAGGGGAGCCCTAGCCTTAGCCTAGGGGAGCCCTAGCCTAAAGCCTAGGGGTGCCCTAGCCTGAAGGCTAGGGGAGCCCTAGCCTTAGCCTAGGGGAGCCCTAGCCTAAAGCCTAGGGGTGCCCTAGCCTGAAGGCTAGCGGAGCCCTAGCCTTAGCCTAGGGGAGCCCTAGCCTAAAGCCTAGGGGTGCCCTAGCCTGAAGGCTAGGGGAGCCCTAGCCTTAGCCTAGGGGAGCCCTAGCCTAAAGCCTAGGGGTGCCCTAGCCTGAAGGCTAGCGGAGCCCTAGCCTTAGCCTAGGGGAGCCCTAGCCTAAAGCCTAGGGGTGCCCTAGCCTGAAGGCTAGCGGAGCCCTAGCCTTAGCCTAGGGGAGCCCTAGCCTAAAGCCTAGGGGTGCCCTAGCCTGAAGGCTAGCGGAGCCCTAGCCTTAGCCTAGGGGAGCCCTAGCCTAAAGCCTAGGGGTGCCCTAGCCTGAAGGCTAGCGGAGCCCTAGCCTTAGCCTAGGGGAGCCCTAGCCTAAAGCCTAGGGGTGCCCTAGCCTGAAGGCTAGCGGAGCCCTAGCCTTAGCCTAGGGGAGCCCTAGCCTAAAGCCTAGGGGTGCCCTAGCCTGAAGGCTAGCGGAGCCCTAGCCTTAGCCTAGGGGAGCCTAAAGCCTAGGGGTGCCCTAGCCTGAAGGCTAGCGGAGCCCTAGCCTTAGCCTAGGGGAGCCTAAAGCCTAGGGGTGCCCTAGCCTGAAGGCTAGCGGAGCCCTAGCCTTAGCCTAGGGGAGCCTAAAGCCTAGGGGTGCCCTAGCCTGAAGGCTAGCGGAGCCCTAGCCTTAGCCTAGGGGAGCCTAAAGCCTAGGGGTGCCCTAGCCTGAAGGCTAGCGGAGCCCTAGCCTTAGCCTAGGGGAGCCTAAAGCCTAGGGGTGCCCTAGCCTGAAGGCTAGCGGAGCCCTAGCCTTAGCCTAGGGGAGCCTAAAGCCTAGGGGTGCCCTAGCCTGAAGGCTAGCGGAGCCCTAGCCTTAGCCTAGGGGAGCCTAAAGCCTAGGGGTGCCCTAGCCTGAAGGCTAGCGGAGCCCTAGCCTTAGCCTAGGGGAGCCTAAAGCCTAGGGGTGCCCTAGCCTGAAGGCTAGCGGAGCCCTAGCCTTAGCCTAGGGGAGCCTAAAGCCTAGGGGTGCCCTAGCCTGAAGGCTAGCGGAGCCCTAGCCTTAGCCTAGGGGAGCCTAAAGCCTAGGGGTGCCCTAGCCTGAAGGCTAGCGGAGCCCTAGCCTTAGCCTAGGGGAGCCTAAAGCCTAGGGGTGCCCTAGCCTGAAGGCTAGCGGAGCCCTAGCCTTAGCCTAGGGGAGCCTAAAGCCTAGGGGTGCCCTAGCCTGAAGGCTAGCGGAGCCCTAGCCTTAGCCTAGGGGAGCCTAAAGCCTAGGGGTGCCCTAGCCTGAAGGCTAGCGGAGCCCTAGCCTTAGCCTAGGGGAGCCTAAAGCCTAGGGGTGCCCTAGCCTGAAGGCTAGCGGAGCCCTAGCCTTAGCCTAGGGGAGCCTAAAGCCTAGGGGTGCCCTAGCCTGAAGGCTAGCGGAGCCCTAGCCTTAGCCTAGGGGAGCCTAAAGCCTAGGGGTGCCCTAGCCTGAAGGCTAGCGGAGCCCTAGCCTTAGCCTAGGGGAGCCTAAAGCCTAGGGGTGCCCTAGCCTGCAGGCTAGCGGAGCCCTAGCCTTAGCCTAGGGGAGCCTAAAGCCTAGGGGTGCCCTAGCCTGCAGGCTAGCGGAGCCCTAGCCTTAGCCTAGGGGAGCCTAAAGCCTAGGGGTGCCCTAGCCTGCAGGCTAGCGGAGCCCTAGCCTTAGCCTAGGGGAGCCTAAAGCCTAGGGGTGCCCTAGCCTGAAGGCTAGCGGAGCCCTAGCCTTAGCCTAGGGGAGCCTAAAGCCTAGGGGTGCCCTAGCCTGAAGGCTAGCGGAGCCCTAGCCTTAGCCTAGGGGAGCCTAAAGCCTAGGGGTGCCCTAGCCTGAAGGCTAGCGGAGCCCTAGCCTTAGCCTAGGGGAGCCTAAAGCCTAGGGGTGCCCTAGCCTGAAGGCTAGCGGAGCCCTAGCCTTAGCCTAGGGGAGCCTAAAGCCTAGGGGTGCCCTAGCCTGAAGGCTAGCGGAGCCCTAGCCTTAGCCTAGGGGAGCCTAAAGCCTAGGGGTGCCCTAGCCTGAAGGCTAGCGGAGCCCTAGCCTTAGCCTAGGGGAGCCTAAAGCCTAGGGGTGCCCTAGCCTGAAGGCTAGCGGAGCCCTAGCCTTAGCCTAGGGGAGCCTAAAGCCTAGGGGTGCCCTAGCCTGAAGGCTAGCGGAGCCCTAGCCTTAGCCTAGGGGAGCCTAAAGCCTAGGGGTGCCCTAGCCTGAAGGCTAGCGGAGCCCTAGCCTTAGCCTAGGGGAGCCTAAAGCCTAGGGGTGCCCTAGCCTGAAGGCTAGCGGAGCCCTAGCCTTAGCCTAGGGGAGCCTAAAGCCTAGGGGTGCCCTAGCCTGAAGGCTAGCGGAGCCCTAGCCTTAGCCTAGGGGAGCCTAAAGCCTAGGGGTGCCCTAGCCTGAAGGCTAGCGGAGCCCTAGCCTTAGCCTAGGGGAGCCTAAAGCCTAGGGGTGCCCTAGCCTGAAGGCTAGCGGAGCCCTAGCCTTAGCCTAGGGGAGCCTAAAGCCTAGGGGTGCCCTAGCCTGAAGGCTAGCGGAGCCCTAGCCTTAGCCTAGGGGAGCCTAAAGCCTAGGGGTGCCCTAGCCTGAAGGCTAGCGGAGCCCTAGCCTTAGCCTAGGGGAGCCTAAAGCCTAGGGGTGCCCTAGCCTGAAGGCTAGCGGAGCCCTAGCCTTAGCCTAGGGGAGCCTAAAGCCGAGGGGTGCCCTAGCCTGAAGGCTAGCGGAGCCCTAGCCTTAGCCTAGGGGAGCCTAAAGCCGAGGGGTGCCCTAGCCTGAAGGCTAGCGGAGCCCTAGCCTTAGCCTAGGGGAGCCTAAAGCCGAGGGGTGCCCTAGCCTGAAGGCTAGCGGAGCCCTAGCCTTAGCCTAGGGGAGCCTAAAGCCTAGGGGTGCCCTAGCCTGAAGGCTAGCGGAGCCCTAGCCTTAGCCTAGGGGAGCCTAAAGCCTAGGGGTGCCCTAGCCTGAAGGCTAGCGGAGCCCTAGCCTTAGCCTAGGGGAGCCTAAAGCCTAGGGGTGCCCTAGCCTGAAGGCTAGCGGAGCCCTAGCCTTAGCCTAGGGGAGCCTAAAGCCTAGGGGTGCCCTAGCCTGAAGGCTAGCGGAGCCCTAGCCTTAGCCTAGGGGAGCCTAAAGCCTAGGGGTGCCCTAGCCTGAAGGCTAGCGGAGCCCTAGCCTTAGCCTAGGGGAGCCTAAAGCCTAGGGGTGCCCTAGCCTGAAGGCTAGCGGAGCCCTAGCCTTAGCCTAGGGGAGCCTAAAGCCTAGGGGTGCCCTAGCCTGAAGGCTAGCGGAGCCCTAGCCTTAGCCTAGGGGAGCCTAAAGCCTAGGGGTGCCCTAGCCAGAAGGCTAGCGGAGCCCTAGCCTTAGCCTAGGGGAGCCTAAAGCCTAGGGGTGCCCTAGCCTGAAGGCTAGCGGAGCCCTAGCCTTAGCCTAGGGGAGCCTAAAGCCTAGGGGTGCCCTAGCCTGAAGGCTAGCGGAGCCCTAGCCTTAGCCTAGGGGAGCCTAAAGCCTAGGGGTGCCCTAGCCTGAAGGCTAGCGGAGCCCTAGCCTTAGCCTAGGGGAGCCTAAAGCCTAGGGGTGCCCTAGCCTGAAGGCTAGCGGAGCCCTAGCCTTAGCCTAGGGGAGCCTAAAGCCTAGGGGTGCCCTAGCCTGAAGGCTAGCGGAGCCCTAGCCTTAGCCTAGGGGAGCCTAAAGCCTAGGGGTGCCCTAGCCTGAAGGCTAGCGGAGCCCTAGCCTTAGCCTAGGGGAGCCTAAAGCCTAGGGGTGCCCTAGCCTGAAGGCTAGGGGAGCCCTAGCCTTAGCCTAGGGGAGCCTAAAGCCTAGGGGTGCCCTAGCCTGAAGGCTAGGGGAGCCCCAGCCTTAGCCTAGGGGAGCCTAAAGCCTAGGGGTGCCCTAGCCTGAAGGCTAGGGGAGCCCCAGCCTTAGCCTAGGGGAGCCTAAAGCCTAGGGGAGCCCTAGCCTGAAGGCTAGGGGAGCCCCAGCCTTAGCCTAGGGGAGCCTAAAGCCTAGGGGAGCCCTAGCCTGAAGGCTAGGGGAGCCCCAGCCTTAGCCTAGGGGAGCCTAAAGCCTAGGGGAGCCCTAGCCTGAAGGCTAGGGGAGCCCTAGCCTTAGCCTAGGGGAGCTTAAAGCCTAGGGGTGCCCTAGCCTGAAGTCTAGGGGAGCCCTAGCCTTAGCCTAGGGGAGCCTAAAGCCTAGGGGTGCCCTAGCCTGAAGGCTAGGGGAGCCCTAGCCTTAGCCTAGGGGAGCCCTAGCCTTAGCCTAGGGGAGCCTAAAGCCTAGGGGTGCCCTAGCCTGAAGGCTAGGGGAGCCCTAGCCTTAGCCTAGGGGAGCCTAAAGCCTAGGGGTGCCCTAGCCTGAAGGCTAGGGGAGCCCTAGCCTTAGCCTAGGGGAGCCTAAAGCCTAGGGGTGCCCTAGCCTGAAGGCTAGGGGAGCCCTAGCCTTAGCTTAGGGGAGCCCTAGCCTTAGCCTAGGGGAGCCTATAGCCTAGGGGAGCCCTAGCCTGAAGGCTAGGGGAGCCCTAGCCTTAGCCTAGGGGAGCCTAAAGCCTAGGGGAGCCCTGGCCTGAAGGCTAGGGGAGCCCTAGCCTTAGCCTAGGGGAGCCTAAAGCCTAGGGGAGCCCTGGCCTGAATGCTAGGGGAGCCCTAGCCTTAGCCTAGGGGAGCCTAAAGCCTAGGGGAGCCCTAGCCTGAAGGCTAGGGGAGCCCTAGCCTTAGCCTGGGGGAGCCTAAAGCCTAGGGGAGCCCTAGCCTGAAGGCTAGGGGAGCCCTAGCCTTAGCCTAGGGGAGCCTAAAGCCTAGGGGAGCCCTAGCCTGAAGGCTAGGGGAGCCCTAGCCTTAGCCTAGGGGAGCCTAAAGCCTAGGGGAGCCCTAGCCTGAAGGCTAGGGGAGCCCTAGCCTTAGCCTAGGGGAGCCTAAAGCCTAGGGGAGCCCTAGCCTGAAGGCTAGGGGAGCCCTAGCCTTAGCCTAGGGGAGCCTAAAGCCTAGGGGAGCCCTAGCCTGAAGGCTAGGGGAGCCCTAGCCTTAGCCTAGGGGAGCCTAAAGCCTAGGGGAGCCCTAGCCTGAAGGCTAGGAGAGCCCTAGCCTTAGCCTAGGGGAGCCTAAAGCCTAGGGGAGCCCTAGCCTGAAGGCTAGGGGAGCCCTAGCCTTAGCCTAGGGGAGCCTAAAGCCTAGGGGAGCCCTAGCCTGAAGGCTAGGGGAGCCCTAGCCTTAGCCTAGGGGAGCCTAAAGCCTAGGGGAGCCCTAGCCTGAAGGCTAGGGGAGCCCTAGCCTTAGCCTAGGGGAGCCTAAAGTCTAGGGGAGCCCTAGCCTGAAGGCTAGGGGAGCGCTAGCCTTAGCCTAGGGGAGCCTAAAGCCTAGGGGAGCCCGAGCCTGAAGGCTAGGGGAGCCCTAGCCTTAGCCTAGGGGAGCCTAAAGCCTAGGGGAGCCCTAGCCTGAAGGCTGGGGGAGCCCTAGCCTTAGCCTAGGGGAGCCTAAAGCCTAGGGGAGCCCTAGCCTGAAGGCTAGGGGAGCCCTAGCCTTAGCCTAGGGGAGCCTAAAGCCTAGGGGAGCCCTAGCCTGAAGGCTAGGGGAGCCCTAGCCTTAGCCTAGGGGAGCCTAAAGCCTAGGGGAGCCCTAGCCTGAAGGCTAGGGGAGCCCTAGCCTTAGCCTAGGGGAGCCTAAAGCCTAGGGGAGCCCTAGCCTGAAAGCTAGGGGAGCCCTAGCCTTAGCCTAGGGGAGCCTAAAGCCTAGGGGAGCCCTAGCCTGAAGGCTAGGGGAGCCCTATCCTTAGCCTAGGGGAGCCTAAAGCCTAGGGGAGCCCTAGCCTGAAGGCTAGGGGAGCATAGCCTTAGCCTAGGGGAGCCTAAAGCCTAGGGGAGCCCTAGCCTGAAGGCTAGGGGAGCCCTATCCTTAGCCTAGGGGAGCCTAAAGCCTAGGGGAGCCCTAGCCTGAAGGCTAGGGGAGCCCTAGCCTTAGCCTAGGGGAGCCTAAAGCCTAGGGGAGCCCTAGCCTTAGCCTAGGGGAGCCTAAAGCCTAGGGGAGCCCTAGCCTTAGCCTAGGGGAGCCTAAAGCCTAGGGGAGCCCTAGCCTTAGCCTAGGGGAGCCTAAAGCCTAGGGGAGCCCTAGCCTTAGCCTAGGGGAGCCTAAAGCCTAGGGGAGCCCTAGCCTTAGCCTAGGGGAGCCTAAAGCCTAGGGGAGCCCTAGCCTTAGCCTAGGGGAGCCTAAAGCCTAGGGGAGCCCTAGCCTGAAGGCTTGGGGAGCCCTATCCTTAGCCTAGGGGAGCCTAAAGCCTAGGGGAGCCCTAGCCTGAAGGCTAGGGGAGCCCTAGCCTTAGCCTAGGGGAGCCTAAAGCCTAGGGGAGCCCTAGCCTTAGCCTAGGGGAGCCTAAAGCCTAGGGGAGCCCTAGCCTTAGCCTAGGGGAGCCTAAAGCCTAGGGGAGCCCTAGCCTTAGCCTAGGGGAGCCTAAAGCCTAGGGGAGCCCTAGCCTTAGCCTAGGGGAGCCTAAAGCCTAGGGGAGCCCTAGCCTTAGCCTAGGGGAGCCTAAAGCCTAGGGGAGCCCTAGCCTTAGCCTAGGGGAGCCTAAAGCCTAGGGGAGCCCTAGCCTTAGCCTAGGGGAGCCTAAAGCCTAGGGGAGCCCTAGCCTTAGCTAGGGGAGCCTAAAGCCTAGGGGAGCCCTAGCCTGAAGGCTAGGGGAGCCCTAGCCTTAGCCTAGGGGAGCCTAAAGCCTAGGGGAGCCCTAGCCTGAAGGCTAGGGGAGCCCTAGCCTTAGCCTAGGGGAGCCTAAAGCCTAGGGGAGCCCTAGTCTGAAGGCTAGGGGAGCCCTAGCCTTAGCCTAGGGGAGCCTAAAGCCTAGGGGAGCCTAGCCTGAAGGCTAGGGGAGCCCTAGCCTTAGCCTAGGGGAGCCTAAAGCCTAGCGGAGCCCTAGCCTGAAGGCTAGGGGAGCCCTAGCCTTAGCCTAGGGGAGCCTAAAGCCTAGCGGAGCCCTAGCCTGAAGGCTAGGGGAGCCCTAGCCTTAGCCTAGGGGAGCCTAAAGCCTAGGGGAGCCCTAGCCTGAAGGCTAGGGGAGCCCTAGCCTTAGCCTAGGGGAGCCTAAAGCCTAGGGGAGCCCTAGCCTGAAGGCTAGGGGAGCCCTAGCCTTAGCCTAGGGGAGCCTAAAGCCTAGGGGAGCCCTAGCCTGAAGGCTAGGGGAGCCCTAGCCTTAGCCTAGGGGAGCCTAAAGCCTAGGGGTGCCCTAGCCTGAAGGCTAGGGGAGCCCTAGCCTTAGCCTAGGGGAGCCTAAAGCCTAGGGGTGCCCTAGCCTGAAGGCTAGGGGAGCCCTAGCCTTAGCCTAGGGGAGCCTAAAGCCTAGGGGTGCCCTAGCCTGAAGGCTAGGGGAGCCCTAGCCTTAGCCTAGGGGAGCCCTAGCCTGAAGCCTAGGGGTGCCCTAGCCTGAAGGCTAGGGGAGCCCTAGCCTTAGCCTAGGGGAGCCCTAGCCTGAAGCCTAGGGGTGCCCTAGCCTGAAGGCTAGGGGAGCCCTAGCCTTAGCCTAGGGGAGCCCTAGCCGGAAGCCTAGGGGTGCCCTAGCCTGAAGGCTAGGGGAGCCCTAGCCTTAGCCTAGGGGAGCCCTAGCCTGAAGCCTAGGGATGCCCTAGCCTGAAGGCTAGGGGAGCCCTAGCCTTAGCCTAGGGGAGCCCTAGCCTGAAGCCTAGGGGTGCCCTAGCCTGAAGGCTAGGGGAGCCCTAGCCTTAGCCTAGGGGAGCCCTAGCCTGAAGCCTAGGGGTTCCCTAGCCTGAAGGCTAGGGGAGCCCTAGCCTTAGCCTAGGGGAGCCCTAGCCTGAAGCCTAGGGGTACCCTAGCCTGAAGGCTAGGGGAGCCCTAGCCTTAGCCTAGGGGAGCCCTAGCCTGAAGCCTAGGGGTGCCCTAGCCTGAAGGCCAGGGGAGCCCTAGTCTTAGCCTAGGGGAGCCCTAGCCTGAAGCCTAGGGGTGCCCTAGCCTGAAGGCCAGGGGAGCCCTAGCCTTAGCCTAGGGGAGCCCTAGCCTGAAGCCTAGGGGTGCCCTAGCCTGAAGGCTAGGGGAGCCCTAGCCTTAGCCTAGGGGAGCCCTAGCCTGAAGCCTAGGGGTGCCCTAGCCTGAAGGCTAGGGGAGCCCTAGCCTTAGCCTAGGGGAGCCCTAGCCTGAAGCCTAGGGGTGCCCTAGCCTGAAGGCTAGGGGAGCCCTAGCCTTAGCCTAGGGGAGCCCTAGCCTGAAGCCTAGGGGTGCCCTAGCCTGAAGGCTAGGGGAGCTCTAGCCTTAGCCTAGGGGAGCCCTAGCCTGAAGCCTAGGGGTGCCCTAGCCTGAAGGCTAGGGGAGCCCTAGCCTTAGCCTAGGGGAGCCCTAGCCTGAAGCCTAGGGGTGCCCTAGCCTGAAGGCTAGGGGAGCCCTAGCCTTAGCCTAGGGGAGCCCTAGCCTGAAGCCTAGGGGTGCCCTAGCCTGAAGGCTAGGGGAGCCCTAGCCTTAGCCTAGGGGAGCCCTAGCCTGAAGCCTAGGAGTGCCCTAGCCTGAAGGCTAGGGGAGCCCTAGCCTTAGCCTAGGGGAGCCCTAGCCTAAAGCCTAGGGGTGCCCTAGCCTGAAGGCTAGGGGAGCCCTAGCCTTAGCCTAGGGGAGCCTAAAGCCTAGGGGTGCCCTAGCCTGAAGGCTAGGGGAGCCCTAGCCTTAGCCTAGGGGAGCCTAAAGCCTAGGGGTGCCCTAGCCTGAAGGCTAGGGGAGCCCTAGCCTTAGCCTAGGGGAGCCTAAAGCCTAGGGGTGCCCTAGCCTGAAGGCTAGGGGAGCCCTAGCCTTAGCCTAGGGGAGCCTAAAGCCTAGGGGTGCCCTAGCCTGAAGGCTAGGGGAGCCCTAGCCTTAGCCTAGGGGAGCCTAAAGCCTAGGGGTGCCCTAGCCTGAAGGCTAGGGGAGCCCTAGCCTTAGCCTAGGGGAGCCTAACGCCTAGGGGTGCCCTAGCCTGAAGGCTAGGGGAGCCCTAGCCTTAACCTAGGGGAGCCTAAAGCCTAGGGGTGCCCTAGCCTGAAGGCTAGGGGAGCCCTAGCCTTAGCCTAGGGGAGCCTAAAGCCTAGGGGTGCCCTAGCCTGAAGGCTAGGGGAGCCCTAGCCTTTGCCTAGGGGAGCCTAAAGCCTAGGGGTGCCCTAGCCTGAAGGCTAGGGGAGCCCTAGCCTTAGCCTAGGGGAGCCTAAAGCCTAGGGGTGCCCTAGCCTGAAGGCTAGGGGAGCCCTAGCCTTAGCCTTGGGGAGCCCTAGCCTAAAGCCTAGGGGTGCCCTAGCCTGAAGGCTAGGGGAGCCCTAGCCTTAGCCTAGGGGAGCCTAAAGCCTAGGGGTGCCCTAGCCTGAAGGCTAGGGGAGCCCTAGCCTTAGCCTAGGGGAGCCCTAGCCTAAAGCCTAGGGGTGCCCTAGCCTGAAGGCTAGGGGAGCCCTAGCCTTAGCCTAGGGGAGCCTAAAGCCTAGGGGTGCCCTAGCCTGAAGGCTAGGGGAGCCCTAGCCTTAGCCTAGGGGAGCCCTATCCTAAAGCCTAGGGGTACCCTTGCCTGAAGGCTAGGGGAGCCCTAGCCTTAGCCTAGGGGAGCCTAAAGCCTAGGGGTGCCCTAGCCTGAAGGCTAGGGGAGCCCTAGCCTTAGCCTAGGGGAGCCCTAGCCTAAAGCCTAGGGGTGACCTAGCCTGAAGGCTAGGGGAGCCCTAGCCTTAGCCTAGGGGAGCCTAAAGCCTAGGGGTGCCCTAGCCTGAAGGCTAGGGGAGCCCTAGCCTTAGCCTAGGGGAGCCCTAGCCTAAAGCCTAGGGGTGCCCTAGCCTGAAGGCTAGGGGAGCCCTCGCCTTAGCCTAGGGGAGCCTAAAGCCTAGGGGTGCCCTAGCCTGAAGGCTAGGGGAGACCTAGCCTTAGCCTAGGGGAGCCTAAAGCCTAGGGGTGCCCTAGCCTGAAGGCTAGGGGAGCCCTAGCCTTAGCCTATGGGAGCCCTAGCCTAAAGCCTAGGGGTGCCCTAGGCTGAAGGCTAGGGGAGCCCTAGCCTTAGCCTAGGGGAGCCTAAAGCCTAGGGGTGCCCTAGCCTGAAGGCTAGGGGAGCCCTAGCCTTAGCCTAGGGGAGCCCTAGCCTAAAGCCTAGGGGTGCCCTAGCCTGAAGGCTAGGGGAGCCCTAGCCTTAGCCTAGGGGAGCCTAAAGCCTAGGGGTGCCCTAGCCTGAAGGCTAGGGGAGCCCTAGCCTTAGCCTAGGGGAGCCCTAGCCTAAAGCCTAGGGGTGCCCTAGCCTGAAGGCTAGGGGAGCCCTAGCCTTAGCCTAGGGGAGCCTAAAGCCTAGGGGTGCCCTAGCCTGAAGGCTAGGGGAGCCCTAGCCTTAGCCTAGGGGAGCCCTAGCCTAAAGCCTAGGGGTGCCCTAGCCTGAAGGCTAGGGGAGCCCTAGCCTTAGCCTAGGGGAGCCTAAAGCCTAGGGGTGCCCTAGCCTGAAGGCTAGGGGAGCCCTAGCCTTAGCCTAGGGGAGCCCTAGCCTAAAGCCTAGGGGTGCCCTAGCCTGAAGGCTAGGGGAGCCCTAGCCTTAGCCTAGGGGAGCCTAAAGCCTAGGGGTGCCCTAGCCTGAAGGCTAGGGGAGCCCTAGCCTTAGCCTAGGGGAGCCTAAAGCCTAGGGGTGCCCTAGCCTGAAGGCTAGGGGAGCCCTAGCCTTAGCCTAGGGGAGCCCTAGCCTAAAGCCTAGGGGTGCCCTAGCCTGAAGTCTAGGGGAGCCCTAGCCTTAGCCTAGGGTAGCCTAAAGCCTAGGGGTGCCCTAGCCTGAAGGCTAGGGGAGCCCTAGCCTTAGCCTAGGGGAGCCCTAGCCTAAAGCCTAGGGGTGCCCTAGCCTGAAGGCTAGGGGAGCCCTAGCCTTAGCCTAGGGGAGCCTAAAGCCTAGGGGTGCCCTAGCCTGAAGGCTAGGGGAGCCCTAGCCTTAGCCTAGGGGAGCCCTAGCCTAAAGCCTAGGGGTGCCCTAGCCTGAAGGCTAGGGGAACCCTAGCCTTAGCCTAGGGGAGCCTAAAGCCTAGGGGTGCCCTAGCCTGAAGGCTAGGGGAGCCCTAGCCTTAGCCTAGGGGAGCCCTAGCCTAAAGCCTAGGGGTGCCCTAGCCTGAAGGCTAGGGGAGCCCTAGCCTTAGCCTAGGGGAGCCTAAAGCCTAGGGGTGCCCTAGCCTGAAGGCTAGGGGAGCCCTAGCCTTAGCCTAGGGGAGCCTAAAGCCTAGGGGTGCCCTAGCCTGAAGGCTAGGGGAGCCCTAACCTTAGCCTAGGGGAGCCCTAGCCTAAAGCCTAGGGGTGCCCTAGCCTGAAGGCTAGGGGAGCCCTAGCCTTAGCCTAGGGGAGCCTAAAGCCTAGGGGTGCCCTAGCCTGAAGGCTAGGGGAGCCCTAGCCTTAGCCTAGGGGAGCCCTAGCCTAAAGCCTAGGGGTGCCCTAGCCTGAAGGCTAGGGGAGCCCTAGCCTTAGCCTAGGGGAGCCTAAAGCCTAGGGGTGCCCTAGCCTGAAGGCTAGGGGAGCCCTAGCCTTAGCCTAGGGGAGCCTAAAGCCTAGGGGTGCCCTAGCCTGAAGGCTAGGGGAGCCCTAGCCTTAGCCTAGAGGAGCCCTAGCCTAAAGCCTAGGGGTGCCCTAGCCTGAAGGCTAGGGGAGCCCTAGCCTTAGCCTAGGGGAGCCTAAAGCCTAGGGGTGCCCTAGCCTGAAGGCTAGGGGAGCCCTAGCCTTAGCCTAGGGGAGCCTAAAGCCTAGGGGTGCCCTAGCCTGAAGGCTAGGGGAGCCCTAGCCTTAGCCTAGGGGAGCCTAAAGCCTAGGGGTGCCATAGCCTGAAGGCTAGGGGAGCCCTAGCCTTAGCCTAGGGGAGCCTAAAGCCTAGGGGTGCCCTAGCCTGAAGGCTAGGGGAGCCCTAGCCTTAGCCTAGGGGAGCCTAAAGCCTAGGGGTGCCCTAGCCTGAAGGCTAGGGGAGCCCTAGCCTTAGCCTAGGGGAGCCCTACCCTAAAGCCTAGGGGTGCCCTAGCCTGAAGGCTAGGGGAGCCCTAGCCTTAGCCTAGGGGAGCCCTAGCCTAAAGCCTAGGGGTGCCCTAGCCTGAAGGCTAGGGGAGCCCTAGCCTTAGCCTAGGGGAGCCTAAAGCCTAGGGGTGCCCTAGCCTGAAGGCTAGGGGAGCCCTAGCCTTAGCCTAGGGGAGCCTAAAGCCTAGGGGTGCCCTAGCCTGAAGGCTAGGGGAGCCCTAGCCTTAGCCTAGGGGAGCCCTAGCCTAAAGCCTAGGGGTGCCCTAGCCTGAAGGCTAGGGGAGCCCTAGCCTTGGCCTAGGGGAGCCTAAAGCCTAGGGGTGCCCTAGCCTGAAGGCTAGGGGAGCCCTAGCCTTAGCCTAGGGGAGCCTAAAGCCTAGGGGTGCCCTAGCCTGAAGGCTAGGGGAGCCCTAGCCTTAGCCTAGGGGAGCCCTAGCCTAAAGCCTAGGGGTGCCCTAGCCTGAAGGCTAGGGGAGCCCTAGCCTTAGCCTAGGGGAGCCTAAAGCCTAGGGGTGCCCTAGCCTGAAGGCTAGGGGAGCCCTAGCCTTAGCCTAGGGGAGCCCTAGCCTAAAGCGTAGGGGTGCCCTAGCCTGAAGTCTAGGGGAGCCCTAGCCTTAGCCTAGGGGAGCCCTAGCCTAAAGCCTAGGGGTGCCCTAGCCTGAAGGCTAGGGGAGCCCTAGCCTTAGCCTAGGGGAGCCTAAAGCCTAGGGGTGCCCTAGCCTGAAGGCTAGGGGAGCCCTAGCCTTAGCCTAGGGGAGCCTAAAGCCTAGGGGTGCCCTAGCCTGAAGGCTAGGGGAGCCCTAGCCTTAGCCTAGGGGAGCCTAAAGCCTAGGGGTGCCCTAGCCTGAAGGCTAGGGGAGCCCTAGCCTTAGCCTAGGGGAGCCCTAGCCTAAAGCCTAGGGGTGCCCTAGCCTGAAGGCTAGGGGAGCCCTAGCCTTAGCCTAGAGGAGCCCTAGCCTAAAGCCTAGGGGTGCCCTAGCCTGAAGGCTAGGGGAGCCCTAGCCTTAGCCTAGGGGAGCCTAAAGCCTAGGGGTGCCCTAGCCTGAAGGCTAGGGGAGCCCTAGCCTTAGCCTAGGGGAGCCTAAAGCCTAGGGGTGCCCTATCCTGAAGGCTAGGGGAGCCCTAGCCTTAGCCTAGGGGAGCCCTAGCCTAAAGCCTAGGGGTGCCCTAGCCTGAAGGCTAGGGGAGCCCTAGCCTTAGCCTAGGGGAGCCTAAAGCCTAGGGGTGCCCTAGCCTGAAGGCTAGGGGAGCCCTAGCCTTAGCCTAGGGGAGCCTAAAGCCTAGGGGTGCCCTAGCCTGAAGGCTAGGGGAGCCCTAGCCTTAGCCTAGGGGAGCCCTAGCCTAAAGCCTAGGGGTGCCCTAGCCTGAAGGCTAGGGGAGCCCTAGCCTTAGCCTAGGGGAGCCCTAGCCTAAAGCCTAGGGGTGCCCTAGCCTGAAGGCTAGGGGAGCCCTAGCCTTAGCCTAGGGGAGCCTAAAGCCTAGGGGTGCCCTAGCCTGAAGGCTAGGGGAGCCCTAGCCTTAGCCTAGGGGAGCCTAAAGCCTAGGGGTGCCCTAGCCTGAAGGCTAGGGGAGCCCTAGCCTTAGCCTAGGGGAGCCTAAAGCCTAGGGGTGCCCTAGCCTGAAGGCTAGGGGAGCCCTAGCCTTAGCCTAGGGGAGCCCTAGCCTAAAGCCTAGGGGTGCCCTAGCCTGAAGGCTAGGGGAGCCCTAGCCTTAGCCTAGGGGAGCCCTAGCCTAAAGCCTAGGGGTGCCCTAGCCTGAAGGCTAGGGGAGCCCTAGCCTTAGCCTAGGGGAGCCTAAAGCCTAGGGGTGCCCTAGCCTGAAGGCTAGGGGAGCCCTAGCCTTAGCCTAGGGGAGCCCTAGCCTAAAGCCTAGGGGTGCCCTAGCCTGAAGGCTAGGGGAGCCCTAGCCTTAGCCTAGGGGAGCCTAAAGCCTAGGGGTGCCCTAGCCTGAAGGCTAGGGGAGCCCTAGCCTTAGCCTAGGGGAGCCCTAGCCTAAAGCCTAGGGGTGCCCTAGCCTGAAGGCTAGGGGAGCCCTAGCCTTAGCCTAGGGGAGCCTAAAGCCTAGGGGTGCCCTAGCCTGAAGGCTAGGGGAGCCCTAGCCTTAGCCTAGGGGAGCCCTAGCCTAAAGCCTAGGGGTGCCCTAGCCTGAAGGCTAGGGGAGCCCTAGCCTTAGCCTAGGGGAGCCTAAAGCCTAGGGGTGCCCTAGCATGAAGGCTAGGGGAGCCCTAGCCTTAGCCTAGGGGAGCCCTAGCCTAAAGCCTAGGGGTGCCCTAGCCTGAAGGCTAGGGGAGCCCTAGCCTTAGCCTAGGGGAGCCTAAAGCCTAGGGGTGCCCTAGCATGAAGGCTAGGGGAGCCCTAGCCTTAGCCTAGGGGAGCCCTAGCCTAAAGCCTAGGGGTGCCCTAGCCTGAAGGCTAGGGGAGCCCTAGCCTTAGCCTAGGGGAGCCTAAAGCCTAGGGGTGCCCTAGCCTGAAGGCTAGGGGAGCCCTAGCCTTAGCCTAGGGGAGCCCTAGCCTAAAGCCTAGGGTTGCCCTAGCCTGAAGGCTAGGGGAGCCCTAGCCTTAGCCTAGGGGAGCCTAAAGCCCAGGGGTGCTCTAGCCTGAAGGCTAGGGGAGCCCTAGCCTTAGCCTAGGTGAGCCTAAAGCCTAGGGGTGCCCTAGCCTGAAGGCTAGGGGAGCCCTAGCCTTAGCCTAGGGGAGCCCTAGCCTAAAGCCTAGGGGTGCCCTAGCCTGAAGGCTAGGGGAGCCCTAGCCTTAGCCTAGGGGAGCCTAAAGCCTAGGGGTGCCCTAGCCTGAAGGCTAGGGGAGCCCTAGCCTTAGCCTAGGGGAGCCCTAGCCTAAAGCCTAGGGGTGCCCTAGCCTGAAGGCTAGGGGAGCCCTAGCCTTAGCCTAGGGGAGCCTAAAGCCTAGGGGTGCCCTAGCCTGAAGGCTAGGGGAGCCCTAGCCTTAGCCTAGGGGAGCCCTAGCCTAAAGCCTAGGGGTGCCCTAGCCTGAAGGGTAGGGGAGCCCTAGCCTTAGCCTAGGGGAGCCTAAAGCCTAGGGGTGCCCTAGCCTGAAGGCTAGGGGAGCCCTAGCCTTAGCCTAGGGGAGCCCTAGCCTAAAGCCTAGGGGTGCCCTAGCCTGAAGGCTAGGGGAGCCCTAGCCTTAGCCTAGGGGAGCCTAAAGCCTAGGGGTGCCCTAGCCTGAAGGCTAGGGGAGCCCTAGCCTTAGCCTAGGGGAGCCCTAGCCTAAAGCCTAGGGGTGCCCTAGCCTGAAGGCTAGGGGAGCCCTAGCCTTAGCCTAGGGGAGCCTAAAGCCTAGGGGTGCCCTAGCCTGAAGGCTAGGGGAGCCTTAGCCTTAGCCTAGGGGAGCCCTAGCCTAAAGCCTAGGGGTGCCCTAGCCTGAAGGCTAGGGGAGCCCTAGCCTTAGCCTAGGGGAGCCTAAAGCCTAGGGGTGCCCTAGCCTGAAGGCTAGGGGAGCCCTAGCCTTAGCCTAGGGGAGCCCTAGCCTAAAGCCTAGGGGTGCCCTAGCCTGAAGGCTAGGGGAGCCCTAGCCTTAGCCTAGGGGAGCCTAAAGCCTAGGGGTGCCCTAGCCTGAAGGCTAGGGGAGCCCTAGCCTTAGCCTAGGGGAGCCTAAAGCCTAGGGGTGCCCTAGCCTGAAGGCTAGGGGAGCCCTAGCCTTAGCCTAGGGGAGCCCTAGCCTAAAGCCTAGGGGTGCCCTAGCCTGAAGGCTAGGGGAGCCCTAGCCTTAGCCTAGGGGAGCCTAAAGCCTAGGGGTGCCCTAGCCTGAAGGCTAGGGGAGCCCTAGCCTTAGCCTAGGGGAGCCCTAGCCTAAAGCCTAGGGGTGCCCTAGCCTGAAGGCTAGGGGAGCCCTAGCCTTAGCCTAGGGGAGCCTAAAGCCTAGGGGTGCCCTAGCCTGAAGGCTAGGGGAGCCCTAACCTTAGCCTACGGGAGCCCTAGCCTAAAGCCTAGGGGTGCCCTAGCCTGAAGGCTAGGGGAGCCCTAGCCTTAGCCTAGGGGAGCCTAAAGCCTAGGGGTGCCCTAGCCTGAAGGCTAGGGGAGCCCTAGCCTTAGCCTAGGGGAGCCCTAGCCTAAAGCCTAGGGGTGCCCTAGCCTGAAGGCTAGGGGAGCCCTAGCCTTAGCCTAGGGGAGCCTAAAGCCTAGGGGTGCCCTAGCCTGAAGGCTAGGGGAGCCCTAGCCTTAGCCTAGGGGAGCCCTAGCCTAAAGCCTAGGGGTGCCCTAGCCTGAAGGCTAGGGGAGCCCTAGCCTTAGCCTAGGGGAGCCTAAAGCCTAGGGGTGCCCTAGCCTGAAGGCTAGGGGAGCCCTAGCCTTAGCCTAGGGGAGCCCTAGCCTAAAGCCTAGGGGTGCCCTAGCCTGAAGGCTAGGGGATCCCTAGCCTTAGCCTAGGGGAGCCTAAAGCCTAGGGGTGCCCTAGCCTGAAGGCTAGGGGAGCCCTAGCCTTAGCCTAGGGGAGCCCTAGCCTAAAGCCTAGGGGTGCCCTAGCCTGAAGGCTAGGGGAGCCCTAGCCTTAGCCTAGGGGAGCCTAAAGCCTAGGGGTGCCCTAGCCTGAAGGCTAGGGGAGCCCTAGCCTTAGCCTAGGGGAGCCCTAGCCTAAAGCCTAGGGGTGCCCTAGCCTGAAGGCTAGGGGAGCCCTAGCCTTAGCCTAGGGGAGCCTAAAGCCTAGGGGTGCCCTAGCCTGAAGGCTAGGGGAGCCCTAGCCTTAGCCTAGGGGAGCCCTAGCCTAAAGCCTAGGGGTGCCCTAGCCTGAAGGCTAGGGGAGCCCTAGCCTTAGCCTAGGGGAGCCTAAAGCCTAGGGGTGCCCTAGCCTGAAGGCTAGGGGAGCCCTAGCCTTAGCTTAGGGGAGCCCTAGCCTAAAGCCTAGGGGTGCCCTAGCCTGAAGGCTAGGGGAGCCCTAGCCTTAGCCTAGGGGAGCCTAAAGCCTAGGGGTGCCCTAGCCTGAAGGCTAGGGGAGCCCTAGCCTTAGCCTAGAGGAGCCATAGCCTAAAGCCTAGGGGTGCCCTAGCCTGAAGGCTAGGGGAGCCCTAGCCTTAGCCTAGGGGAGCCTAAAGCCTAGGGGTGCCCTAGCCTGAAGGCTAGGGGAGCCCTAGCCTTAGCCTAGGGGAGCCCTAGCCTAAAGCCTAGGGGTGCCCTAGCCTGAAGGCTAGGGGAGCCCTAGCCTTAGCCTAGGGGAGCCTAAAGCCTAGGGGTGCCCTAGCCTGAAGGCTAGGGGAGCCCTAGCCTTAGCCTAGGGGAGCCCTAGCCTAAAGCCTAGGGGTGCCCTAGCCTGAAGGCTAGGGGAGCCCTAGCCTTAGCCTAGGGGAGCCTAAAGCCTAGGGGTGCCCTAGCCTGAAGGCTAGGGGAGCCCTAGCCTTAGCCTAGGGGAGCCCTAGCCTAAAGCCTAGGGGTGCCCTAGCCTGAAGGCTAGGGGAGCCCTAGCCTTAGCCTAGGGGAGCCTAAAGCCTAGGGGTGCCCTAGCCTGAAGGCTAGGGGAGCCCTAGCCTTAGCCTAGGGGAGCCCTAGCCTAAAGCCTAGGGGTGCCCTAGCCTGAAGGCTAGGGGAGCCCTAGCCTTAGCCTAGGGGAGCCTAAAGCCTAGGGGTGCCCTAGCCTGAAGGCTAGGGGAGCCCTAGCCTTAGCCTAGGGGAGCCCTAGCCTAAAGCCTAGGGGTGCCCTAGCCTGAAGGCTAGGGGAGCCCTAGCCTTAGCCTAGGGGAGCCTAAAGCCTAGGGGTGCCCTAGCCTGAAGGCTAGGGGAGCCCTAGCCTTAGCCTAGGGGAGCCCTAGCCTAAAGCCTAGGGGAGCCCTAGCCTGAAGGCTAGGGGAGCCCTAGCCTTAGCCTATGGAGCCTAAAGCCTAGGGGTGCCCTAGCCTGAAGGCTAGGGGAGCCCTAGCCTTAGCCTAGGGGAGCCCTAGCCTAAAGCCTAGGGGTGCCCTAGCCTGAAGGCTAGGGGTGCCCTAGCCTTAGCCTAGGGGAGCCTAAAGCCTAGGGGTGCCCTAGCCTGAAGGCTAGGGGAGCCCTAGCCTTAGCCTAGGGGAGCCCTAGCCTAAAGCCTAGGGGTGCCCTAGCCTGAAGGCTAGGGGAGCCCTAGCCTTAGCCTAGGGGAGCCTAAAGCCTAGGGGTGCCCTAGCCTGAAGGCTAGGGGAGCCCTAGCCTTAGCCTAGGGGAGCCCTAGCCTAAAGCCTAGGGGTGCCCTAGCCTGAAGGCTAGGGGAGCCCTAGCCTTAGCCTAGGGGAGCCTAAAGCCTAGGGGTGCCCTAGCCTGAAGGCTAGGGGAGCCCTAGCCTTAGCCTAGGGGAGCCCTAGCCTAAAGCCTAGGGGTGCCCTAGCCTGAAGGCTAGGGGAGCCCTAGCCTTAGCCTAGGGGAGCCTAAAGCCTAGGGGTGCCCTAGCCTGAAGGCTAGGGGAGCCCTAGCCTTAGCCTAGGGGAGCCCTAGCCTAAAGCCTAGGGGTGCCCTAGCCTGAAGGCTAGGGGAGCCCTAGCCTTAGCCTAGGGGAGCCTAAAGCCTAGGGGTGCCCTAGCCTGAAGGCTAGGGGAGCCCTAGCCTTAGCCTAGGGGAGCCCTAGCCTAAAGCCTAGGGGTGCCCTAGCCTGAAGGCTAGGGGAGCCCTAGCCTTAGCCTAGGGGAGCCTAAAGCCTAGGGGTGCCCTAGCCTGAAGGCTAGGGGAGCCCTAGCCTTAGCCTAGGGGAGCCCTAGCCTAAAGCCTAGGGGTGCCCTAGCCTGAAGGCTAGGGGAGCCCTAGCCTTAGCCTAGGGGAGCCTAAAGCCTAGGGGTGCCCTAGCCTGAAGGCTAGGGGAGCCCTAGCCTTAGCCTAGGGGAGCCCTAGCCTAAAGCCTAGGGGTGCCCTAGCCTGAAGGCTAGGGGAGCCCTAGCCTTAGCCTAGGGGAGCCTAAAGCCTAGGGGTGCCCTAGCCTGAAGGCTAGGGGAGCCCTAGCCTTAGCCTAGGGGAGCCTAAAGCCTAGGGGTGCCCTAGCCTGAAGGCTAGGGGAGCCCTAGCCTTAGCCTAGGGGAGCCTAAAGCCTAGGGGTGCCCTAGCCTGAAGGCTAGGGGAGCCCTAGCCTTAGCCTAGGGGAGCCCTAGCCTAAAGCCTAGGGGTGCCCAAGCCTGAAGGCTAGGGGAGCCCTAGCCTTAGCCTAGGGGAGCCTAAAGCCTAGGGGTGCCCTAGCCTGAAGGCTAGGGGAGCCCTAGCCATAGCCTATGGGAGCCTAAAGCCTAGGGGTGCCCTAGCCTGAAGGCTAGGGGAGCCCTAGCCTTAGCCTAGGGGAGCCCTAGCCTAAAGCCTAGGGGTGCCCTAGCCTGAAGGCTAGGGGAGCCCTAGCCTTAGCCTAGGGGAGCCTAAAGCCTAGGGGTGCCCTAGCCTGAAGGCTAGGGGAGCCCTAGCCTTAGCCTAGGGGAGCCTAAAGCCTAGGGGTGCCCTAGCCTGAAGGCTAGGGGAGCCCTAGCCTTAGCCTAGGGGAGCCTAAAGCCTAGGGGTGCCCTAGCCTTAAGGCTAGGGGAGCCCTAGCCTTAGCCTAGGGGAGCCTAAAGCCTAGGGGTGCCCTAGCCTGAAGGCTAGGGGAGCCCTAGCCTTAGCCTGGGGGAGCCTAAAGCCTAGGGGTGCCCTAGCCTGAAGGCTAGGGGAGCCCTAGCCTTAGCCTAGGGGAGCCCTAGCCTAAAGCCTAGGGGTGCCCTAGCCTGAAGGCTAGGGGAGCCCTAGCCTTAGCCTAGGGGAGCCCTAGCCTAAAGCCTAGGGGTGCCCTAGCCTGAAGGCTAGGGGAGCCCTAGCCTTAGCCTAGGGGAGCCTGAAGCCTAGGGGTGCCCTAGCCTGAAGGCTAGGGGAGCCCTAGCCTTAGCCTAGGGGAGCCCTAGCCTAAAGCCTAGGGGTGCCCTAGCCTGAAGGCTAGGGGAGCCCTAGCCTTAGCCTAGGGGAGCCTAAAGCCTAGGGGTGCCGTAGCCTGAAGGCTAGGGGAGCCCTAGCCTTAGCCTAGGGGAGCCTAAAGCCTAGGGGTGCCCTAGCCTGAAGGCTAGGGGAGCCCTAGCCTTAGCCTAGGGGAGCCTAAAGCCTAGGGGTGCCCTAGCCTGAAGGCTAGGGGAGCCCTAGCCTTAGCCTAGGGGAGCCTAAAGCCTAGGGGTGCCCTAGCCTGAAGGCTAGGGGAGCCCTAGCCTTAGCCTAGGGGAGCCTAAAGCCTAGGGGTGCCCTAGCCTGAAGGCTAGGGGAGCCCTAGCCTTAGCCTAGGGGAGCCTAAAGCCTAGGGGTGCCCTAGCCTGAAGGCTAGGGGAGCCCTAGCCTTAGCCTAGGGGAGCCTAAAGCCTAGGGGTGCCCTAGCCTGAAGGATAGGGGAGGCCTAGCCTTAGCCTAGGGGAGCCTAAAGCCTAGGGGTGCCCTAGCCTGAAGGCTAGGGGAGCCCTAGCCTTAGCCTAGGGGAGCCTAAAGCCTAGGGGTGCCCTAGCCTGAAGGCTAGGGGAGCCCTAGCCTTAGCCTAGGGGAGCCTAAAGCCTAGGGGTGCCCTAGCCTGAAGGCTAGGGGAGCCCTAGCCTTAGCCTAGGGGAGCCTAAAGCCTAGGGGTGCCCTAGCCTGAAGGCTAGGGGAGCCCTAGCCTTAGCCTAGGGGAGCCTAAAGCCTAGGGGTGCCCTAGCCTGAAGGCTAGGGGAGCCCTAGCCTTAGCCTAGGGGAGCCCTAGCCTAAAGCCTAGGGGTGCCCTAGCCTGAAGGCTAGGGGAGCCCTAGCCTTAGCCTAGGGGAGCCTAAAGCCTAGGGGTGCCCTAGCCTGAAGGCTAGGGGAGCCCTAGCCTTAGCCTAGGGGAGCCTAAAGCCTAGGGGTGCCCTAGCCTGAAGGCTAGGGGAGCCCTAGCCTTAGCCTAGGGGAGCCCTAGCCTAAAGCCTAGGGGTGCCCTAGCCTGAAGGCTAGGGGAGCCCTAGCCTTAGCCTAGGGGAGCCCTAGCCTAAAGCCTAGGGGTGCCCTAGCCTGAAGGCTAGGGGAGCCCTAGCCTTAGCCTAGGGGAGCCCTAGCCTAAAGCCTAGGGGTGCCCTAGCCTGAAGGCTAGGGGAGCCCTAGCCTTAGCCTAGGGGAGCCCTAGCCTAAAGCCTAGGGGTGCCCTAGCCTGAAGGCTAGGGGAGCCCTAGCCTTAGCCTAGGGGAGGCCTAGCCTAAAGCCTAGGGGTGCCCTAGCCTGAAGGCTAGGGGAGCCCTAGCCTTAGCCTAGGGGAGCCCAAGCCTAAAGCCTAGGGGTGCCCTAGCCTGAAGGCTAGGGGAGCCCTAGCCTTAGCCTAGGGGAGCCCTAGCCTAAAGCCTAGGGGTGCCCTAGCCTGAAGGCTAGGGGAGCCCTAGCCTTAGCCTAGGGGAGCCCTAGCCTAAAGCCTAGGGGTGCCCTAGCCTGAAGGCTAGGGGAGCCCTAGCCTTTGCCTAGGGGAGCCCTAGCCTAAAGCCTAGGGGTGCCCTAGCCTGAAGGCTAGGGGAGCCCTAGCCTTAGCCTAGGGGAGCCCTAGCCTAAAGCCTAGGGGTGCCCTAGCCTGAAGGCTAGGGGAGCCCTAGCCTTAGCCTAGGGGAGCCCTAGCCTAAAGCCAAGGGGTGCCCTAGCCTGAAGGCTAGGGGAGCCCTAGCCTTAGCCTAGGGGAGCCCTAGCCTAAAGCCTAGGGGTGCCCTAGCCTGAAGGCTAGGGGAGCCCTAGCCTTAGCCTAGGGGAGCCCTAGCCTAAAGCCTAGGGGTGCCCTAGCCTGAAGGCTAGGGGAGCCCTAGCCTTAGCCTAGGGGAGCCCTAGCCTAAAGCCTAGGGGTGCCCTAGCCTGAAGGCTAGGGGAGCCCTAGCCTTAGCCTAGGGGAGCCCTAGCCTAAAGCCTAGGGGTGCCCTAGCCTGAAGGCTAGGGGAGCCCTAGCCTTAGCCTAGGGGAGCCCTAGCCTAAAGCCTAGGGGTGCCCTAGCCTGAAGGCTAGGGGAGCCCTAGCCTTAGCCTAGGGGAGCCCTAGCCTAAAGCCTAGGGGTGCCCTAGCCTGAAGGCTAGGGGAGCCCTAGCCTTAGCCTAGGGGAGCCCTAGCCTAAAGCCTAGGGGTGCCCTAGCCTGAAGGCTAGGGGAGCCCTAGCCTTAGCCTAGAGGAGCCATAGCCTAAAGCCTCAGGGTGCCCTAGCCTGAAGGCTAGGGGAGCCCTAGCCTTAGCCTAGGGGAGCCTAAAGCCTAGGGGTGCCCTAGCCTGAAGGCTAGCGGAGCCCTAGCCTTAGCCTAGGGGAGCCTAAAGCCTAGGGGTGCCCTAGCCTGAAGGCTAGGGGAGCCCTAGCCTTAGCCTAGGGGAGCCTAAAGCCTAGGGGTGCCCTAGCCTGAAGGCTAGGGGAGCCCTAGCCTTAGCCTAGGGGAGCCTAAAGCCTAGGGGTGCCCTAGCCTGAAGGCTAGGGGAGCCCTAGCCTTAGCCTAGGGGAGCCTAAAGCCTAGGGGTGCCCTAGCCTGAAGGCTAGGGGAGCCCTAGCCTTAGCCTAGGGGAGCCTAAAGCCTAGGGGTGCCCTAGCCTGAAGGCTAGGGGAGCCCTAGCCTTAGCCTAGGGGAGCCCTAGCCTAAAGCCTAGGGGTGCCCTAGCCTGAAGGCTAGGGGAGCCCTAGCCTTAGCCTAGGGGAGCCTAAAGCCTAGGGGTGCCCTAGCCTGAAGGCTAGGGGAGCCCTAGCCTTAGCCTAGGGGAGCCTAAAGCCTAGGGGTGCCCTAGCCTGAAGGCTAGGGGAGCCCGAGCCTTAGCCTAGGGGAGCCTAAAGCCTAGGGGTGCCCTAGCCTGAAGGCTAGGGGAGCCCTAGCCTTAGCCTAGGGGAGCCCTAGCCTAAAGCCTAGGGGTGCCCTAGCCTGAAGGCTAGGGGAGCCCTAGCCTTAGCCTAGGGGAGCCCTAGCCTAAAGCCTAGGGGTGCCCTAGCCTGAAGGCTAGGGGGGCCCTAGCCTTAGCCTAGGGGAGCCTAAAGCCTAGGGGTGCCCTAGCCTGAAGGCTAGGGGGGCCCTAGCCTTAGCCTAGGGGAGCCTAAAGCCTAGGGGTGCCCTAGCCTGAAGGCTAGGGGGGCCCTAGCCTTAGCCTAGGGGAGCCTAAAGCCTAGGGGTGCCCTAGCCTGAAGGCTAGGGGGGCCCTAGCCTTAGCCTAGGGGAGCCTAAAGCCTAGGGGTGCCCTAGCCTGAAGGCTAGGGGGGCCCTAGCCTTAGCCTAGGGGAGCCTAAAGCCTAGGGGTGCCCTAGCCTGAAGGCTAGGGGGGCCCTAGCCTTAGCCTAGGGGAGCCTAAAGCCTAGGGGTGCCCTAGCCTGAAGGCTAGGGGGGCCCTAGCCTTAGCCTAGGGGAGCCTAAAGCCTAGGGGTGCCCTAGCCTGAAGGCTAGGGGGGCCCTAGCCTTAGCCTAGGGGAGCCTAAAGCCTAGGGGTGCCCTAGCCTGAAGGCTAGGGGGGCCCTAGCCTTAGCCTAGGGGAGCCTAAAGCCTAGGGGTGCCCTAGCCTGAAGGCTAGGGGGGCCCTAGCCTTAGCCTAGGGGAGCCTAAAGCCTAGGGGTGCCCTAGCCTGACGGCTAGGGGGGCCCTAGCCTTAGCCTAGGGGAGCCTAAAGCCTAGGGGTGCCCTAGCCTGACGGCTAGGGGGGCCCTAGCCTTAGCCTAGGGGAGCCTAAAGCCTAGGGGTGCCCTAGCCTGACGGCTAGGGGGGCCCTAGCCTTAGCCTAGGGGAGCCTAAAGCCTAGGGGTGCCCTAGCCTGACGGCTAGGGGGGCCCTAGCCTTAGCCTAGGGGAGCCTAAAGCCTAGGGGTGCCCTAGCCTGACGGCTAGGGGGGCCCTAGCCTTAGCCTAGGGGAGCCTAAAGCCTAGGGGTGCCCTAGCCTGACGCCTAGGGGGGCCCTAGCCTTAGCCTAGGGGAGCCTAAAGCCTAGGGGTGCCCTAGCCTGACGGCTAGGGGGGCCCTAGCCTTAGCCTAGGGGAGCCTAAAGCCTAGGGGTGCCCTAGCCTGAAGGCAAGGGGGGCCCTAGCCTTAGCCTAGGGGAGCCTAAAGCCTAGGGGTGCCCTAGCCTGAAGGCTAGGGGGGCCCTAGCCTTAGCCTAGGGGAGCCTAAAGCCTAGGGGTGCCCTAGCCTGAAGGCTAGGGGGGCCCTAGCCTTAGCCTAGGGGAGCCTAAAGCCTAGGGGTGCCCTAGCCTGAAGGCTAGGGGGGCCCTAGCCTTAGCCTAGGGGAGCCTAAAGCCTAGGGGTGCCCTAGCCCGAAGGCTAGGGGGGCCCTAGCCTTAGCCTAGGGGAGCCTAAAGCCTAGGGGTGCCCTAGCCTGAAGGCTAGGGGGGCCCTAGCCTTAGCCTAGGGGAGCCTAAAGCCTAGGGGTGCCCTAGCCTGAAGGCTAGGGGGGCCCTAGCCTTAGCCTAGAGGAGCCTAAAGCCTAGGGGTGCCCTAGCCTGAAGGCTAGGGGGGCCCTAGCCTTAGCCTAGGGGAGCCTAAAGCCTAGGGGTGCCCTAGCCTGAAGGCTAGGGGGGCCCTAGCCTTAGCCTAGGGGAGCCTAAAGCCTAGGGGTGCCCTAGCCTGAAGGCTAGGGGGGCCCTAGCCTTAGCCTAGGGGAGCCTAAAGCCTAGGGGTGCCCTAGCCTGAAGGCTAGGGGGGCCCTAGCCTTAGCCTAGGGGAGCCTAAAGCCTAGGGGTGCCCTAGCCTGAAGGCTAGGGGGGCCCTAGCCTTAGCCTAGGGGAGCCTAAAGCCTAGGGGTGCCCTAGCCTGAAGGCTAGGGGGGCCCTAGCCTTAGCCTAGGGGAGCCTAAAGCCTAGGGGTACCCTAGCCTGAAGGCTAGGGGGGCCCTAGCCTTAGCCTAGGGGAGCCTAAAGCCTAGGGGTGCCCTAGCCTGAAGGCTAGGGGGGCCCTAGCATTAGCCTAGGGGAGCCTAAAGCCTAGGGGTGCCCTAGCCTGAAGGCTAGGGGGGCCCTAGCCTTAGCCTAGGGGAGCCTAAAGCCTAGGGGTGCCCTAGCCTGAAGGCTAGGGGGGCCCTAGCCTTAGCCTAGGGGAGCCTAAAGCCTAGGGGTGCCCTAGCCTGAAGGCTAGGGGGGCCCTAGCCTTAGCCTAGGGGAGCCTAAAGCCTAGGGGTGCCCTAGCCTGAAGGCTAGGGGGGCCCTAGCCTTAGCCTAGGGGAGCCTAAAGCCTAGGGGTGCCCTAGCCTGAAGGCTAGGGGGGCCCTAGCCTTAGCCTAGGGGAGCCTAAAGCCTAGGGGTGCCCTAGCCTGAAGGCTAGGGGAGCCCTAGCCTTAGCCTAGGGGAGCCCTAGCCTAAAGCCTAGGGGTGCCCTAGCCTGAAGGCTAGGGGAGCCCTAGCCTTAGCCTAGGGGAGCCTAAAGCCTAGGGGTGCCCTAGCCTGAAGGCTAGGGTAGCCCTAGCCTTAGCCTAGGGGAGCCTAAAGCCTAGGGGTGCCCTAGCCTGAAGGCTAGGGGAGCCCTAGCCTTAGCCTAGGGGAGCCCTAGCCTAAAGCCTAGGGGTGCCCTAGCCTGAAGGCTAGGGGAGCCCTAGCCTTAGCCTAGGGGAGCCTAAACCTAGGGGTGCCCTAGCCTGAAGGCTAGGGGAGCCCTAGCCTTAGCCTAGGGGAGCCCTAGCCTAAAGCCTAGGGGTGCCCTAGCCTGAAGGCTAGGGGAGCCCTAGCCTTAGCCTAGGGGAGCCTAAAGCCTAGGGGTGCCCTAGCCTGAAGGGTAGGGGAGCCCTAGCCTTAGCCTAGGGGAGCCTAAAGCCTAGGGGTGCCCTAGCCTGAAGGCTAGGGGAGCCCTAGCCTTAGCCTAGGGGAGCCTAAAGCCTAGGGGTGCCCTAGCCTGAAGGCTAGGGGAGCCCTAGCCTTAGCCTAGGGGAGCCTAAAGCCTAGGGGTGCCCTAGCCTGAAGGCTAGGGGAGCCCTAGCCTTAGCCTAGGGGAGCCCTAGCCTAAAGCCTAGGGGTGCCCTAGCCTGAAGGCTAGGGGAGCCCTAGCCTTAGCCTAGGGGAGCCTAAAGCCTAGGGGTGCCCTAGCCTGAAGGCTAGGGGAGCCCTAGCCTTAGCCTAGGGGAGCCTAAAGCCTAGGGGTGCCCTAGCCTGAAGGCTAGGGGAGCCCTAGCCTTAGCCTAGGGGAGCCTAAAGCCTAGGGGTGCCCTACCCTGAAGGCTAGGGGAGCCCTAGCCTTAGCCTAGGGGAGCCCTAGCCTAAAGCCTAGGGTTGCCCTAGCCTGAAGGCTAGGGGAGCCCTAGCCTTAGCCTAGGGGAGCCTAAAGCCTAGGGGTGCCCTAGCCTGAAGGCTAGGGGAGCCCTAGCCTTAGCCTAGGGGAGCCTAAAGCCTAGGGGTGCCCTAGCCTGAAGGCTAGGGGGGCCCTAGCCTTAGCCTAGGGGAGCCTAAAGCCTAGGGGTGCCCTAGCCTGAAGGCTAGGGGGGCCCTAGCCTTAGCCTAGGGGAGCCTAAAGCCTAGGGGTGCCCTAGCCTGAAGGCTAGGGGGGCCCTAGCCTTAGCCTAGGGGAGCCTAAAGCCTAGGGGTGCCCTAGCCTGAAGGCTAGGGGAGCCCTAGCCTTAGCCTAGGGGAGCCCTAGCCTAAAGCCTAGGGGTGCCCTAACCTGAAGGCTAGGGGAGCCCTAGCCTTAGCCTAGGGGAGCCTAAAGCCTAGGGGTGCCCTAGCCTGAAGGCTAGGGTAGCCCTAGCCTTAGCCTAGGGGAGCCTAAAGCCTAGGGGTGCCCTAGCCTGAAGGCTAGGGGAGCCCTAGCCTTAGCCTAGGGGAGCCCTAGCCTAAAGCCTAGGGGTGCCCTAGCCTGAAGGCTAGGGGAGCCCTAGCCTTAGCCTAGGGGAGCCTAAACCTAGGGGTGCCCTAGCCTGAAGGCTAGGGGAGTCCTAGCCTTAGCCTAGGGGAGCCCTAGCCTAAAGCCTAGGGGTGCCCTAGCCTGAAGGCTAGGGGAGCCCTAGCCTTAGCCTAGGGGAGCCTAAAGCCTAGGGGTGCCCTAGCCTGAAGGGTAGGGGAGCCCTAGCCTTAGCCTAGGGGAGCCTAAAGCCTAGGGGTGCCCTAGCCTGAAGGCTAGGGGAGCCCTAGCCTTAGCCTAGGGGAGCCTAAAGCCTAGGGGTGCCCTAGCCTGAAGGCTAGGGGAGCCCTAGCCTTAGCCTAGGGGAGCCTAAAGCCTAGGGGTGCCCTAGCCTGAAGGCTAGGGGAGCCCTAGCCTTAGCCTAGGGGAGCCCTAGCCTAAAGCCTAGGGGTGCCCTAGCCTGAAGGCTAGGGGAGCCCTAGCCTTAGCCTAGGGGAGCCTAAAGCCTAGGGGTGCCCTAGCCTGAAGGCTAGGGGAGCCCTAGCCTTAGCCTAGGGGAGCCTAAAGCCTAGGGGTGCCCTAGCCTGAAGGCTAGGGGAGCCCTAGCCTTAGCCTAGGGGAGCCTAAAGCCTAGGGGTGCCCTACCCTGAAGGCTAGGGGAGCCCTAGCCTTAGCCTAGGGGAGCCCTAGCCTAAAGCCTAGGGTTGCCCTAGCCTGAAGGCTAGGGGAGCCCTAGCCTTAGCCTAGGGGAGCCTAAAGCCTAGGGGTGCCCTAGCCTGAAGGCTAGGGGAGCCCTAGCCTTAGCCTAGGGGAGCCTAAAGCCTAGGGGTGCCCTAGCCTGAAGGCTAGGGGAGCCCTAGCCTTAGCCTAGGGGAGCCTAAAGCCTAGGGGTGCCCTAGCCTGAAGGCTAGGGGAGCCCTAGCCTTAGCCTAGGGGAGCCTAAAGCCTAGGTGTGCCCTAGCCTGAAGGCTAGGGGAGCCCTAGCCTTAGCCTGGGGGAGCCTAAAACCTAGGGGTGCCCTAGCCTGAAGGCTAGGGGAGCCCTAGCCTTAGCCTAGGGGAGCCCTAGCCTAAAGCCTAGGGGTGCCCTAGCCTGAAGGCTAGGGGAGCCCTAGCCTTAGCCTAGGGGAGCCTAAAGCCTAGGGGTGCCCTAGCGTGAAGGCTAGGGGAGCCCTAGCCTTAGCCTAGGGGAGCCCTAGCCTAAAGCCTAGGGGTGCCCTAGCCTGAAGGCTAGGGGAGCCCTAGCCTTAGCCTAGGGGAGCCTAAAGCCTAGGGGTGCCCTAGCCTGAAGGCTAGGGGAGCCCTAGCCTTAGCCTAGGGGAGCCCTAGCCTAAAGCCTAGGGGTGCCCTAGCCTGAAGGCTAGGGGAGCCCTAGCCTTAGCCTAGGGGAGCCTAAAGCCTAGGGGTGCCCTAGCCTGAAGCTAGGGGAGCCCTAGCCTTAGCCTAGGGGAGCCCTAGCCTAAAGCCTAGGGGTGCCCTAGCCTGAAGGCTAGGGGAGCCCTAGCCTTAGCCTAGGGGAGCCTAAAGCCTAGGGGTGCCCTAGCCTGAAGGCTAGGGGAGCCCTAGCCTTAGCCTAGGGGAGCCCTAGCCTAAAGCCTAGGGGTGCCCTAGCCTGAAGGCTAGGGGAGCCCTAGCCTTAGCCTAGGGGAGCCTAAAGCCTAGGGGTGCCCTAGCCTGAAGGCTAGGGGAGCCCTATCCTTAGCCTAGGGGAGCCTAAAGCCTAGGGGTGCCCTAGCCTGAAGGCTAGGGGAGCCCTAGCCTTAGCCTAGGGGAGCCTAAAGCCTAGGGGTGCCCTAGCCTGAAGGCTAGGGGAGCCCTAGCCTTAGCCTAGGGGAGCCCTAGCCTAAAGCCTAGGGGTGCCCTAGCCTGAAGGCTAGGGGAGCCCTAGCCTTAGCCTAGGGGAGCCTAAAGCCTAGGGGTGCCCTAGCCTGAAGGCTAGGGGAGCCCTAGCCTTAGCCTAGGGGAGCCTAAAGCCTAGGGGTGCCCTAGCCTGAAGGCTAGGGGAGCCCTAGCCTTAGCCTAGGGGAGCCTAAAGCCTAGGGGTGCCCTAGCCTGAAGGCTAGGGGAGCCCTAGCCTTAGCCTAGGGGAGCCCTAGCCTAAAGCCTAGGGGTGCCCTAGCCTGAAGGCTAGGGGAGCCCTAGCCTTAGCCTAGGGGAGCCTAAAGCCTAGGGGTGCCCTAGCCTGAAGGCTAGGGGAGCCCTAGCCTTAGCCTAGGGGAGCCTAAAGCCTAGGGGTGCCCTAGCCTGAAGGCTAGGGGAGCCCTAGCCTTAGCCTAGGGGAGCCTAAAGCCTAGGGGTGCCCTAGCCTGAAGGCTAGGGGAGCCCTAGCCTTAGCCTAGGGGAGCCTGAAGCCTAGGGGTGCCCTAGCCTGAAGGCTAGGGGAGCCCTAGCCTTAGCCTGGGGGAGCCTAAAGCCTAGGGGTGCCCTAGCCTGAAGGCTAGGGGAGCCCTAGCCTTAGCCTAGGGGAGCCCTAGCCTAAAGCCTAGGGGTGCCCTAGCCTGAAGGCTAGGGGAGCCCTAGCCTTAGCCTAGGGGAGCCCTAGCCTAAAGCCTAGGGGTGCCCTAGCCTGAAGGCTAGGGGAGCCCTAGACTTAGCCTAGGGGAGCCTAAAGCCTAGGGGTGCCCTAGCATGAAGGCTAGGGGAGCCCTAGCCTTAGCCTAGGGGAGCCCTAGCCTAAAGCCTAGGGGTGCCCTAGCCTGAAGGCTAGGGGAGCCCTAGCCTTAGCCTAGGGGAGCCTAAAGCCTAGGGGTGCCCTAGCCTGAAGGCTAGGGGAGCCCTAGCCTTAGCCTAGGGGAGCCTAAAGCCTAGGGGTGCCCTAGCCTGAAGGCTAGCGGAGCCCTAGCCTTAGCCTAGGGGAGCCTAAAGCCTAGGGGTGCCCTAGCCTGAAGGCTAGGGGAGCCCTAGCCTTAGCCTAGGGGAGCCTAAAGCCTAGGGGTGCCCTAGCCTGAAGGCTAGGGGAGCCCTAGCCTTAGCCTAGGGGAGCCTAAAGCCTAGGGGTGCCCTAGCCTGAAGGCTAGGGGAGCCCTAGCCTTAGCCTAGGGGAGCCTAAAGCCTAGGGGTGCCCTAGCCTGAAGGCTAGGGGAGCCCTAGCCTTAGCCTAGGGGAGCCTAAAGCCTAGGGGTGCCCTAGCCTGAAGGCTAGGGGAGCCCTAGCCTTAGCCTAGGGGAGCCCTAGCCTAAAGCCTAGGGGTGCCCTAGCCTGAAGGCTAGGGGAGCCCTAGCCTTAGCCTAGGGGAGCCTAAAGCCTAGGGGTGCCCTAGCCTGAAGGCTAGGGGAGCCCTAGCCTTAGCCTAGGGGAGCCTAAAGCCTAGGGGTGCCCTAGCCTGAAGGCTAGGGGAGCCCTAGCCTTAGCCTAGGGGAGCCCTAGCCTTAGCCTAGGGGAGCCCTAGCCTAAAGCCTAGGGGTGCCCTAGCCTGAAGGCTAGGGGGGCCCTAGCCTTAGCCTAGGGGAGCCTAAAGCCTAGGGGTGCCCTAGCCTGAAGGCTAGGGGGGCCCTAGCCTTAGCCTAGGGGAGCCTAAAGCCTAGGGGTGCCCTAGCCTGAAGGCTAGGGGGGCCCTAGCCTTAGCCTAGGGGAGCCTAAAGCCTAGGGGTGCCCTAGCCTGAAGGCTAGGGGGGCCCTAGCCTTAGCCTAGGGGAGCCTAAAGCCTAGGGGTGCCCTAGCCTGAAGGCTAGGGGGGCCCTAGCCTTAGCCTAGGGGAGCCTAAAGCCTAGGGGTGCCCTAGCCTGAAGGCTAGGGGGGCCCTAGCCTTAGCCTAGGGGAGCCCAAAGCCTAGGGGTGCCCTAGCCTGAAGGCTAGGGGGGCCCTAGCCTTAGCCTAGGGGAGCCCAAAGCCTAGGGGTGCCCTAGCCTGAAGGCTAGGGGGGCCCTAGCCTTAGCCTAGGGGAGCCCAAAGCCTAGGGGTGCCCTAGCCTGAAGGCTAGGGGGGCCCTAGCCTTAGCCTAGGGGAGCCCAAAGCCTAGGGGTGCCCTAGCCTGAAGGCTAGGGGGGCCCTAGCCTTAGCCTAGGGGAGCCCAAAGCCTAGGGGTGCCCTAGCCTGAAGGCTAGGGGGGCCCTAGCCTTAGCCTAGGGGAGCCCAAAGCCTAGGGGTGCCCTAGCCTGAAGGCTAGGGGGGCCCTAGCCTTAGCCTAGGGGAGCCCAAAGCCTAGGGGTGCCCTAGCCTGAAGGCTAGGGGGGCCCTAGCCTTAGCCTAGGGGAGCCCAAAGCCTAGGGGTGCCCTAGCCTGAAGGCTAGGGGGGCCCTAGCCTTAGCCTAGGGGAGCCCAAAGCCTAGGGGTGCCCTAGCCTGAAGGCTAGGGGGGCCCTAGCCTTAGCCTAGGGGAGCCCAAAGCCTAGGGGTGCCCTAGCCTGAAGGCTAGGGGGGCCCTAGCCTTAGCCTAGGGGAGCCCAAAGCCTTGGGGTGCCCTAGCCTGAAGGCTAGGGGGGCCCTAGCCTTAGCCTAGGGGAGCCCAAAGCCTAGGGGTGCCCTAGCCTGAAGGCTAGGGGGGCCCTAGCCTTAGCCTAGGGGAGCCCAAAGCCTAGGGGTGCCCTAGCCTGAAGGCTAGGGGGGCCCTAGCCTTAGCCTAGGGGAGCCCAAAGCCTTGGGGTGCCCTAGCCTGACGGCTAGGGGGGCCCTAGCCTTAGCCTAGGGGAGCCCAAAGCCTAGGGGTGCCCTAGCCTGACGGCTAGGGGGGCCCTAGCCTTAGCCTAGGGGAGCCCAAAGCCTAGGGGTGCCCTAGCCTGACGGCTAGGGGGGCCCTAGCCTTAGCCTAGGGGAGCCCAAAGCCTAGGGGTGCCCTAGCCTGACGGCTAGGGGGGCCCTAGCCTTAGCCTAGGGGAGCCCAAAGCCTAGGGGTGCCCTAGCCTGACGGCTAGGGGGGCCCTAGCCTTAGCCTAGGGGAGCCCAAAGCCTAGGGGTGCCCTAGCCTGACGGCTAGGGGGGCCCTAGCCTTAGCCTAGGGGAGCCCAAAGCCTAGGGGTGCCCTAGCCTGACGGCTAGGGGGGCCCTAGCCTTAGCCTAGGGGAGCCCAAAGCCTAGGGGTGCCCTAGCCTGACGGCTAGGGGGGCCCTAGCCTTAGCCTAGGGGAGCCCAAAGCCTAGGGGTGCCCTAGCCTGACGGCTAGGGGGGCCCTAGCCTTAGCCTAGGGGAGCCCAAAGCCTAGGGGTGCCCTAGCCTGACGGCTAGGGGGGCCCTAGCCTTAGCCTAGGGGAGCCCAAAGCCTAGGGGTGCCCTAGCCTGACGGCTAGGGGGGGCCCTAGCCTTAGCCTAGGGGAGCCCAAAGCCTAGGGGTGCCCTAGCCTGACGGCTAGGGGGGGCCCTAGCCTTAGCCTAGGGGAGCCCAAAGCCTAGGGGTGCCCTAGCCTGAAGGCTAGGGGGGGCCCTAGCCTTAGCCTAGGGGAGCCCAAAGCCTAGGGGTGCCCTAGCCTGAAGGCTAGGGGGGGCCCTAGCCTTAGCCTAGGGGAGCCCAAAGCCTAGGGGTGCCCTAGCCTGAAGGCTAGGGGGGGCCCTAGCCTTAGCCTAGGGGAGCCCAAAGCCTAGGGGTGCCCTAGCCTGAAGGCTAGGGGGGGCCCTAGCCTTAGCCTAGGGGAGCCTAAAGCCTAGGGGTGCCCTAGCCTGAAGGCTAGGGGGGGCCCTAGCCTTAGCCTAGGGGAGCCTAAAGCCTAGGGGTGCCCTAGCCTGAAGGCTAGGGGGGGCCCTAGCCTTAGCCTAGGGGAGCCTAAAGCCTAGGGGTGCCCTAGCCTGAAGGCTAGGGGGGGCCCTAGCCTTAGCCTAGGGGAGCCTAAAGCCTAGGGGTGCCCTAGCCTGAAGGCTAGGGGGGGCCCTAGCCTTAGCCTAGGGGAGCCTAAAGCCTAGGGGTGCCCTAGCCTGAAGGCTAGGGGGGGCCCTAGCCTTAGCCTAGGGGAGCCTAAAGCCTAGGGGTGCCCTAGCCTGAAGGCTAGGGGGGGCCCTAGCCTTAGCCTAGGGGAGCCTAAAGCCTAGGGGTGCCCTAGCCTGAAGGCTAGGGGGGGCCCTAGCCTTAGCCTAGGGGAGCCTAAAGCCTAGGGGTGCCCTAGCCTGAAGGCTAGGGGGGCCCTAGCCTTAGCCTAGGGGAGCCTAAAGCCTAGGGGTGCCCTAGCCTGAAGGCTAGGGGGGGCCCTAGCCTTAGCCTAGGGGAGCCTAAAGCCTAGGGGTGCCCTAGCCTGAAGGCTAGGGGGGGCCCTAGCCTTAGCCTAGGGGAGCCTAAAGCTAGGGTGCCCTAGCCTGAAGGCTAGGGGGGCCCTAGCCTTAGCCTAGGGGAGCCTAAAGCCTAGGGGTGCCCTAGCCTGAAGGCTAGGGGGGGCCCTAGCCTTAGCCTAGGGGAGCCTAAAGCCTAGGGGTGCCCTAGCCTGAAGGCTAGGGGGGGCCCTAGCCTTAGCCTAGGGAGCCTAAAGCCTAGGGGTGCCCTAGCCTGAAGGCTAGGGGGGGCCCTAGCCTTAGCCTAGGGGAGCCTAAAGCCTAGGGTGCCCTAGCCTGAAGGCTAGGGGGGGCCCTAGCCTTAGCCTAGGGGAGCCTAAAGCCTAGGGGTGCCCTAGCCTGAAGGCTAGGGGGGGCCCTAGCCTTAGCCTAGGGGAGCCTAAAGCCTAGGGGTGCCCTAGCCTGAAGGCTAGGGGGGGCCCTAGCCTTAGCCTAGGGGAGCCTAAAGCCTAGGGGTGCCCTAGCCTGAAGGCTAGGGGGGGCCCTAGCCTTAGCCTAGGGGAGCCTAAAGCCTAGGGGTGCCCTAGCCTGAAGGCTAGGGGGGGCCCTAGCCTTAGCCTAGGGGAGCCTAAAGCCTAGGGGTGCCCTAGCCTGAAGGCTAGGGGGGCCCTAGCCTTAGCCTAGGGGAGCCTAAAGCCTAGGGGTGCCCTAGCCTGAAGGCTAGGGGGGCCCTAGCCTTAGCCTAGGGGAGCCTAAAGCCTAGGGGTGCCCTAGCCTGAAGGCTAGGGGGGGCCCTAGCCTTAGCCTAGGGGAGCCTAAAGCCTAGGGGTGCCCTAGCCTGAAGGCTAGGGGGGGCCCTAGCCTTAGCCTAGGGGAGCCTAAAGCCTAGGGGTGCCCTAGCCTGAAGGCTAGGGGGGCCCTAGCCTTAGCCTAGGGGAGCCTAAAGCCTAGGGGTGCCCTAGCCTGAAGGCTAGGGGGGCCCTAGCCTTAGCCTAGGGGAGCCTAAAGCCTAGGGGTGCCCTAGCCTGAAGGCTAGGGGGGGCCCTAGCCTTAGCCTAGGGGAGCCTAAAGCCTAGGGGTGCCCTAGCCTGAAGGCTAGGGGGGCCCTAGCCTTAGCCTAGGGGAGCCTAAAGCCTAGGGGTGCCCTAGCCTGAAGGCTAGGGGGGGCCCTAGCCT
This sequence comes from Tenrec ecaudatus, assembly GCF_050624435.1. Classification (NCBI taxonomy): domain Eukaryota; kingdom Metazoa; phylum Chordata; class Mammalia; order Afrosoricida; family Tenrecidae; genus Tenrec; species Tenrec ecaudatus. The sequence continues at coordinate 45,957 of NW_027457713.1, forward strand.
TAGCCTAGGGGAGCCTAAAGCCTAGGGGTGCCCTAGCCTGAAGGCTAGGGGGGGCCCTAGCCTTAGCCTAGGGAGCCTAAAGCCTAGGGGTGCCCTAGCCTGAAGGCTAGGGGGGGCCCTAGCCTTAGCCTAGGGGAGCCTAAAGCCTAGGGGTGCCCTAGCCTGAAGGCTAGGGGGGCCCTAGCCTTAGCCTAGGGGAGCCTAAAGCCTAGGGGTGCCCTAGCCTGAAGGCTAGGGGGGGCCCTAGCCTTAGCCTAGGGGAGCCTAAAGCCTAGGGGTGCCCTAGCCTGAAGGCTAGGGGGGGCCCTAGCCTTAGCCTAGGGGAGCCTAAAGCCTAGGGGTGCCCTAGCCTGAAGGCTAGGGGGGCCCTAGCCTTAGCCTAGGGGAGCCTAAAGCCTAGGGGTGCCCTAGCCTGAAGGCTAGGGGGGCCCTAGCCTTAGCCTAGGGGAGCCTAAAGCCTAGGGGTGCCCTAGCCTGAAGGCTAGGGGGGGCCCTAGCCTTAGCCTAGGGGAGCCTAAAGCCTAGGGGTGCCCTAGCCTGAAGGCTAGGGGGGGCCCTAGCCTTAGCCTAGGGAGCCTAAAGCCTAGGGGTGCCCTAGCCTGAAGGCTAGGGGGGGCCCTAGCCTTAGCCTAGGGGAGCCTAAAGCCTAGGGGTGCCCTAGCCTGAAGGCTAGGGGGGGCCCTAGCCTTAGCCTAGGGGAGCCTAAAGCCTAGGGGTGCCCTAGCCTGAAGGCTAGGGGGGGCCTAGCCTTAGCCTAGGGGAGCCTAAAGCCTAGGGGTGCCCTAGCCTGAAGGCTAGGGGGGGCCCTAGCCTTAGCCTAGGGGAGCCTAAAGCCTAGGGGTGCCCTAGCCTGAAGGCTAGGGGGGGCCCTAGCCTTAGCCTAGGGAGCCTAAAGCCTAGGGGTGCCCTAGCCTGAAGGCTAGGGGGGGCCCTAGCCTTAGCCTAGGGGAGCCTAAAGCCTAGGGGTGCCCTAGCCTGAAGGCTAGGGGGGCCCTAGCCTTAGCCTAGGGGAGCCTAAAGCCTAGGGGTGCCCTAGCCTGAAGGCTAGGGGGGGCCCTAGCCTTAGCCTAGGGGAGCCTAAAGCCTAGGGGTGCCCTAGCCTGAAGGCTAGGGGGGGCCCTAGCCTTAGCCTAGGGGAGCCTAAAGCCTAGGGTGCCCTAGCCTGAAGGCTAGGGGGGCCCTAGCCTTAGCCTAGGGGAGCCTAAAGCCTAGGGGTGCCCTAGCCTGAAGGCTAGGGGGGGCCTAGCCTTAGCCTAGGGAGCCTAAAGCCTAGGGGTGCCCTAGCCTGAAGGCTAGGGGGGGCCCTAGCCTTAGCCTAGGGGAGCCTAAAGCCTAGGGGTGCCCTAGCCTGAAGGCTAGGGGGGGCCTAGCCTTAGCCTAGGGAGCCTAAAGCCTAGGGGTGCCCTAGCCTGAAGGCTAGGGGGGGCCCTAGCCTTAGCCTAGGGGAGCCTAAAGCCTAGGGGGTGCCCTAGCCTGAAGGCTAGGGGGGGCCCTAGCCTTAGCCTAGGGGAGCCTAAAGCCTAGGGGTGCCCTAGCCTGAAGGCTAGGGGGGGCCCTAGCCTTAGCCTAGGGGAGCCTAAAGCCTAGGGGTGCCCTAGCCTGAAGGCTAGGGGGGGCCCTAGCCTTAGCCTAGGGGAGCCTAAAGCCTAGGGGTGCCCTAGCCTGAAGGCTAGGGGGGGCCCTAGCCTTAGCCTAGGGGAGCCTAAAGCCTAGGGGTGCCCTAGCCTGAAGGCTAGGGGGGGCCCTAGCCTTAGCCTAGGGGAGCCTAAAGCCTAGGGGTGCCCTAGCCTGAAGGCTAGGGGGGGCCCTAGCCTTAGCCTAGGGGAGCCTAAAGCCTAGGGGTGCCCTAGCCTGAAGGCTAGGGGGGGCCCTAGCCTTAGCCTAGGGGAGCCTAAAGCCTAGGGGTGCCCTAGCCTGAAGGCTAGGGGGGGCCCTAGCCTTAGCCTAGGGGAGCCTAAAGCCTAGGGGTGCCCTAGCCTGAAGGCTAGGGGGGGCCCTAGCCTTAGCCTAGGGAGCCTAAAGCCTAGGGGTGCCCTAGCCTGAAGGCTAGGGGGGGCCCTAGCCTTAGCCTAGGGGAGCCTAAAGCCTAGGGTGCCCTAGCCTGAAGGCTAGGGGGGGCCCTAGCCTTAGCCTAGGGGAGCCTAAAGCCTAGGGGTGCCCTAGCCTGAAGGCTAGGGGGGCCCTAGCCTTAGCCTAGGGGAGCCTAAAGCCTAGGGGTGCCCTAGCCTGAAGGCTAGGGGGGGCCCTAGCCTTAGCCTAGGGGAGCCTAAAGCCTAGGGGTGCCCTAGCCTGAAGGCTAGGGGGGGCCCTAGCCTTAGCCTAGGGGAGCCTAAAGCCTAGGGGTGCCCTAGCCTGAAGGCTAGGGGGGCCCTAGCCTTAGCCTAGGGGAGCCTAAAGCCTAGGGGTGCCCTAGCCTGAAGGCTAGGGGGGCCCTAGCCTTAGCCTAGGGGAGCCTAAAGCCTAGGGGTGCCCTAGCCTGAAGGCTAGGGGGGGCCCTAGCCTTAGCCTAGGGGAGCCTAAAGCCTAGGGGTGCCCTAGCCTGAAGGCTAGGGGGGCCCTAGCCTTAGCCTAGGGGAGCCTAAAGCCTAGGGGTGCCCTAGCCTGAAGGCTAGGGGGGGGCCCTAGCCTTAGCCTAGGGGAGCCTAAAGCCTAGGGGTGCCCTAGCCTGAAGGCTAGGGGGGGCCCTAGCCTTAGCCTAGGGGAGCCTAAAGCCTAGGGGTGCCCTAGCCTGAAGGCTAGGGGGGGCCCTAGCCTTAGCCTAGGGGAGCCTAAAGCCTAGGGGGGCCCTAGCCTGAAGGCTAGGGGGGCCCTAGCCTTAGCCTAGGGGAGCCTAAAGCCTAGGGGGGCCCTAGCCTGAAGGCTAGGGGGGGCCCTAGCCTTAGCCTAGGGGAGCCTAAAGCCTAGGGGTGCCCTAGCCTGAAGGCTAGGGGGGGCCCTAGCCTTAGCCTAGGGGAGCCTAAAGCCTAGGGGGGCCCTAGCCTGAAGGCTAGGGGGGGCCCTAGCCTTAGCCTAGGGGAGCCTAAAGCCTAGGGGGGCCCTAGCCTGAGGCTAGGGGGGGCCCTAGCCTTAGCCTAGGGGAGCCTAAAGCCTAGGGGGCCCTAGCCTGAAGGCTAGGGGGGGCCCTAGCCTTAGCCTAGGGGAGCCTAAAGCCTAGGGGGCCCTAGCCTGAAGGCTAGGGGGGCCCTAGCCTTAGCCTAGGGGAGCCTAAAGCCTAGGGGTGCCCTAGCCTGAAGGCTAGGGGGGGCCCTAGCCTTAGCCTAGGGGAGCCTAAAGCCTAGGGGTGCCCTAGCCTGAAGGCTAGGGGGGCCCTAGCCTTAGCCTAGGGGAGCCTAAAGCTAGGGGTGCCCTAGCCTGAAGGCTAGGGGGGGCCCTAGCCTTAGCCTAGGGAGCCTAAAGCCTAGGGGTGCCCTAGCCTGAAGGCTAGGGGGGGCCCTAGCCTTAGCCTAGGGAGCCTAAAGCCTAGGGGTGCCCTAGCCTGAAGGCTAGGGGGGGCCCTAGCCTTAGCCTAGGGGAGCCTAAAGCCTAGGGGTGCCCTAGCCTGAAGGCTAGGGGGGGCCCTAGCCTTAGCCTAGGGAGCCTAAAGCCTAGGGGTGCCCTAGCCTGAAGGCTAGGGGGGGCCCTAGCCTTAGCCTAGGGGAGCCTAAAGCCTAGGGGTGCCCTAGCCTGAAGGCTAGGGGGGGCCCTAGCCTTAGCCTAGGGGAGCCTAAAGCCTAGGGGTGCCCTAGCCTGAAGGCTAGGGGGGGCCCTAGCCTTAGCCTAGGGGAGCCTAAAGCCTAGGGGTGCCCTAGCCTGAAGGCTAGGGGGGGCCCTAGCCTTAGCCTAGGGGAGCCTAAAGCCTAGGGGTGCCCTAGCCTGAAGGCTAGGGGGGGCCCTAGCCTTAGCCTAGGGGAGCCTAAAGCCTAGGGGTGCCCTAGCCTGAAGGCTAGGGGGGGCCCTAGCCTTAGCCTAGGGGAGCCTAAAGCCTAGGGGTGCCCTAGCCTGAAGGCTAGGGGGGGCCCTAGCCTTAGCCTAGGGGAGCCTAAAGCCTAGGGGTGCCCTAGCCTGAAGGCTAGGGGGGCCCTAGCCTTAGCCTAGGGGAGCCTAAAGCCTAGGGGTGCCCTAGCCTGAAGGCTAGGGGGGGCCCTAGCCTTAGCCTAGGGGAGCCTAAAGCCTAGGGGTGCCCTAGCCTGAAGGCTAGGGGGGGCCCTAGCCTTAGCCTAGGGGAGCCTAAAGCCTAGGGGTGCCCTAGCCTGAAGGCTAGGGGGGCCCTAGCCTTAGCCTAGGGGAGCCTAAAGCCTAGGGGTGCCCTAGCCTGAAGGCTAGGGGGGGCCCTAGCCTTAGCCTAGGGGAGCCTAAAGCCTAGGGGTGCCCTAGCCTGAAGGCTAGGGGGGGCCCTAGCCTTAGCCTAGGGGAGCCTAAAGCCTAGGGGTGCCCTAGCCTGAAGGCTAGGGGGGGCCCTAGCCTTAGCCTAGGGGAGCCTAAAGCCTAGGGGTGCCCTAGCCTGAAGGCTAGGGGGGCCCTAGCCTTAGCCTAGGGGAGCCTAAAGCCTAGGGGTGCCCTAGCCTGAAGGCTAGGGGGGGCCCTAGCCTTAGCCTAGGGAGCCTAAAGCCTAGGGGTGCCCTAGCCTGAAGGCTAGGGGGGCCCTAGCCTTAGCCTAGGGGAGCCTAAAGCCTAGGGGTGCCCTAGCCTGAAGGCTAGGGGGGCCCTAGCCTTAGCCTAGGGGAGCCTAAAGCCTAGGGGTGCCCTAGCCTGAAGGCTAGGGGGGGCCCTAGCCTTAGCCTAGGGGAGCCTAAAGCCTAGGGGTGCCCTAGCCTGAAGGCTAGGGGGGGCCCTAGCCTTAGCCTAGGGGAGCCTAAAGCCTAGGGGTGCCCTAGCCTGAAGGCTAGGGGGGGCCCTAGCCTTAGCCTAGGGGAGCCTAAAGCCTAGGGGTGCCCTAGCCTGAAGGCTAGGGGGGCCCTAGCCTTAGCCTAGGGGAGCCTAAAGCCTAGGGTGCCCTAGCCTGAAGGCTAGGGGGGGCCCTAGCCTTAGCCTAGGGAGCCTAAAGCCTAGGGGTGCCCTAGCCTGAAGGCTAGGGGGGGCCCTAGCCTTAGCCTAGGGAGCCTAAAGCCTAGGGGGCCCTAGCCTGAAGGCTAGGGGGGGCCCTAGCCTTAGCCTAGGGGAGCCTAAAGCCTAGGGGGGCCCTAGCCTGAAGGCTAGGGGGGCCCTAGCCTTAGCCTAGGGGAGCCTAAAGCCTAGGGGGGCCCTAGCCTGAAGGCTAGGGGGGCCCTAGCCTTAGCCTAGGGGAGCCTAAAGCCTAGGGGGGCCCTAGCCTGAAGGCTAGGGGGGCCCTAGCCTTAGCCTAGGGGAGCCTAAAGCCTAGGGGGGCCCTAGCCTGAAGGCTAGGGGGGCCCTAGCCTTAGCCTAGGGGAGCCTAAAGCCTAGGGGGGCCCTAGCCTGAAGGCTAGGGGGGCCTAGCCTTAGCCTAGGGGAGCCTAAAGCCTAGGGGGGCCCTAGCCTGAAGGCTAGGGGGGGCCCTAGCCTTAGCCTAGGGGAGCCTAAAGCCTAGGGGGGCCCTAGCCTGAAGGCTAGGGGGGCCCTAGCCTTAGCCTAGGGGAGCCTAAAGCCTAGGGGGGCCCTAGCCTGAAGGCTAGGGGGGGCCCTAGCCTTAGCCTAGGGGAGCCTAAAGCCTAGGGGGGCCCTAGCCTGAAGGCTAGGGGGGGCCCTAGCCTTAGCCTAGGGGAGCCTAAAGCCTAGGGGGGCCCTAGCCTGAAGGCTAGGGGGGGCCCTAGCCTTAGCCTAGGGGAGCCTAAAGCCTAGGGGGGCCCTAGCCTGAAGGCTAGGGGGGGCCCTAGCCTTAGCCTAGGGAGCCTAAAGCCTAGGGGGGCCCTAGCCTGAAGGCTAGGGGGGGCCCTAGCCTTAGCCTAGGGGAGCCTAAAGCCTAGGGGGGCCCTAGCCTGAAGGCTAGGGGGGGCCCTAGCCTTAGCCTAGGGAGCCTAAAGCCTAGGGGGGCCCTAGCCTGAAGGCTAGGGGGGCCCTAGCCTTAGCCTAGGGGAGCCTAAAGCCTAGGGGGGCCCTAGCCTGAAGGCTAGGGGGGGCCCTAGCCTTAGCCTAGGGGAGCCTAAAGCCTAGGGGGGGCCCTAGCCTGAAGGCTAGGGGGGGCCCTAGCCTTAGCCTAGGGGAGCCTAAAGCCTAGGGGGGGCCCTAGCCTGAAGGCTAGGGGGGGCCCTAGCCTTAGCCTAGGGGAGCCTAAAGCCTAGGGGGGCCCTAGCCTGAAGGCTAGGGGGGGCCCTAGCCTTAGCCTAGGGGAGCCTAAAGCCTAGGGGGGCCCTAGCCTGAAGGCTAGGGGGGGCCCTAGCCTTAGCCTAGGGGAGCCTAAAGCCTAGGGGGGCCCTAGCCTGAAGGCTAGGGGGGGCCCTAGCCTTAGCCTAGGGGAGCCTAAAGCCTAGGGGGGGCCCTAGCCTGAAGGCTAGGGGGGGCCCTAGCCTTAGCCTAGGGGAGCCTAAAGCCTAGGGGGGCCCTAGCCTGAAGGCTAGGGGGGGCCCTAGCCTTAGCCTAGGGGAGCCTAAAGCCTAGGGGGGGCCCTAGCCTGAAGGCTAGGGGGGGCCCTAGCCTTAGCCTAGGGAGCCTAAAGCCTAGGGGGGCCCTAGCCTGAAGGCTAGGGGGGGCCCTAGCCTTAGCCTAGGGGAGCCTAAAGCCTAGGGGGGCCCTAGCCTGAAGGCTAGGGGGGGCCCTAGCCTTAGCCTAGGGGAGCCTAAAGCCTAGGGGGGCCCTAGCCTGAAGGCTAGGGGGGGCCCTAGCCTTAGCCTAGGGGAGCCTAAAGCCTAGGGGGGCCCTAGCCTGAAGGCTAGGGGGGCCCTAGCCTTAGCCTAGGGGAGCCTAAAGCCTAGGGGGGCCCTAGCCTGAAGGCTAGGGGGGGCCCTAGCCTTAGCCTAGGGGAGCCTAAAGCCTAGGGGGGCCCTAGCCTGAAGGCTAGGGGGGGCCCTAGCCTTAGCCTAGGGGAGCCTAAAGCCTAGGGGGGCCCTAGCCTGAAGGCTAGGGGGGGCCCTAGCCTTAGCCTAGGGGAGCCTAAAGCCTAGGGGGGCCCTAGCCTGAAGGCTAGGGGGGGCCCTAGCCTTAGCCTAGGGGAGCCTAAAGCCTAGGGGGGCCCTAGCCTGAAGGCTAGGGGGGGCCCTAGCCTTAGCCTAGGGGAGCCTAAAGCCTAGGGGGGCCCTAGCCTGAAGGCTAGGGGGGGCCCTAGCCTTAGCCTAGGGGAGCCTAAAGCCTAGGGGGGCCCTAGCCTGAAGGCTAGGGGGGGCCCTAGCCTTAGCCTAGGGGAGCCTAAAGCCTAGGGGGGCCCTAGCCTGAAGGCTAGGGGGGCCCTAGCCTTAGCCTAGGGGAGCCTAAAGCCTAGGGGGGGCCTAGCCTGAAGGCTAGGGGGGCCCTAGCCTTAGCCTAGGGGGCCTAAAGCCTAGGGGGGCCCTAGCCTGAAGGCTAGGGGGGGCCCTAGCCTTAGCCTAGGGGAGCCTAAAGCCTAGGGGGGGCCCTAGCCTGAAGGCTAGGGGGGGCCCTAGCCTTAGCCTAGGGAGCCTAAAGCCTAGGGGGGCCTAGCCTGAAGGCTAGGGGGGCCCTAGCCTAGCCTAGGGGAGCCTAAAGCCTAGGGGGGGCCCTAGCCTGAAGGCTAGGGGGGCCCTAGCCTTAGCCTAGGGGAGCCTAAAGCCTAGGGGGGCCCTAGCCTGAAGGCTAGGGGGGGCCCTAGCCTTAGCCTAGGGGAGCCTAAAGCCTAGGGGGGCCCTAGCTGAAGGCTAGGGGGGCCCTAGCCTTAGCCAGGGGAGCCTAAAGCCTAGGGGGGGCCTAG
>NW_027457714.1:0-2500 GCF_050624435.1 Tenrec ecaudatus
TAGGCTTAGGGTTAGGGTTAGGGTTACGGTTAGGGTTAGGGTTAGGGTTAGGGTTAGGGTTAGCGTTAGGGTTAGGGTTAGGGTTAGGGTTAGGGTTAGCGTTAGGGTTTGGGTTAGCGTTAGCGTTAGGGTTAGGGTTAGGGTTAGCGTTAGGGTTAGGGTTACGGTTAGGGTTTGGTATAGGCTTAGGGTTAGCATTATGGTTAGGGTTAGGCTTAGCGTTTGTGTTAGGGTTAGGATGAGGGTTGGGGTTAGGGTTAGGTTTGGGTTGGCGTTAGCGTTAGGGTTAGGGTTAGGGTTAGGGTTAGGGTTAGCGTTAGGGTTAGGGTTAGGGTTAGGGTTAGCGTTAGGGTTAGGGTTAGGGTTAGGGTTAGGGTTAGAGTTAGGGTTAGGTTAGCATTAGGGTTAGGGTTAGGGTTAGGGTTAGGTTAGCGTTAGGGCTAGGGTTAGGTTTAGGGTTAGCGTTAGGGTTGGGTTAGCATTAGCGTTAGGTTTAGGGTTAGGGTTAGGGTTAGGGTTGGGTTAGCATTAGCGTTAGGGTTTAGCGTTAGGGTTATGGGTTAGGGTTAGCGTTAGGGCTAGGGTTAGGGTTAGGGTTTGGGTTAGCATTAGCGTTAAGTTTAGCGTTAGGGTTAGGTTTAGGGTTAGCGTTAGGGTTAGGTTAGCGTTAGGGTTAGGGTTAGGGTTAGGGTTAGGGTTAGCATTTTAGGGTTAGGTTATGGTTAGGGTTAGGGTTAGGGTTAGCGTTAGGGTTAGGGTTAGGGTTTTAGGGTTAGGGTTAGGGTTAGGGTTAGGGTTAGGGTTAGCGTTAGGGTTAGCGTTAGGGTTAGGGTTAGGGTTAGCATTAGGGTTAGGGTTAGGTTTATGGTTAGGGTTAGGGTTAGGGTTAGCGTTAGGGTTAGGGTTAGGGTTAGGGTTAGGGTTAGGGGTAGGGGTAGGGGTAGGGGTAGGATTAGGGTTAGGGTTAGGGATGTGTAAGGTTTAGGGTTAGGTTTAGGGTTAGGGTTAGGGTTAGGTTAGGGTTAGGGTTAGGGTTGGTTGGGTTAGCGTTAGGGTTAGGGTTATAGGGTTAGGGTTAGGGCTAGGGTTAGGGTTAGGCTTAGGGTTGGGTGGCGTTAGCTTAGGGTTAGGGTTAGGGTTAGGGTTAGGGTTAGGGTTAGCGTTAGGGTTAGGGTTAGGTTAGGGTTAGGGTTAGGGTTAGGGTTAGGGTTAGGGTTAGAGTTAGGGTTATGTTTAGCATTAGGTAGTTAGGGTTAGGTTAGGATAGGTAGGGTTAGGTTAAGGTTAGCGTTAGGTTAGGGTTGCGGGTAGCGTTAGGTTAGGTTAGGTTTAGGGTTAGGTTAGGGTTAGGTTAGGTTAGGGTTAGGGTTAGGGTTAGGGTAGGGTTAGGAGGGAGGGTTAGGGTTAGCGTTAGGGTCATGGATTGGGTTAGGGTTAGGGTTAGGTGTTAGGGTTAGGCTTAGAGTTAGGGTTAGGGTTAGGGTTAGGGTTAGCGTTAGGGTTAGGGTTAGAGTTAGGGTTCGGGTTAGGGTTAGGGTTAGTGTTAGGTTTAAGGGTTAGGGTTAGGGTTAGGGTTAGGGTTAGGGTAGCGTTAGGGTTAGGGTTAGGGTAGGGTTACGGTTAGGGTTAGCGTTAGGGTTAGGGTTAGGGTTAGGGTTAGGGTGGGGGGTTAGCGTTAGGGTTAGGGTTACGGTTAGGGTTTGGTATATGGTTAGGGTTAGCATTATGGTTAGGCTTAGGTTAGGGTTAGGTTAGGGTTAGGGCTTAGGGTTAGGTTTAGGGTTAGGCTTGTTAGGGTTAGGTTAGGTGGTTAGGTTAGGCTTAGGGTTAGGCTTAGGGTTAGGGTTAGGGTTAGGCTTAGGGTAAGGCTTAGGGTTAGGGGTTAGGGTTAGGGTTAGGTAGCTTAGGGTTAGTCTTAGGGTTAGGGTTAGGGTTAGGGTTACGGTTAGGATTATGGTTAGTTTTAGGGTTAGGGTTAGGGTTAGGGTTAGGGTTAGGGTTAGACTTAGGGTTAGGCTTAGGGTTAGGTTTAGGGTTAGGGTTAGCGTTATGCTTAGGGTTAGGCTTAGGGTTAGGCTTAGGGTTAGGCTTAGGGTTAGGCTTAGGCTTAGGCTTAGGCTTAGGGCTTAGGCTTAGGCTTAGGGTTAGGGTTAGGGGTTAGGTTTAGGGTTAGGGTTAGGGTTAGGTAGGTTAGGGTTAGGGTTAGGGTTAGCGATAGGGTTAGCGTTAGGTTAGCGGTTAGGGTAGGGTTAGGGTTAGGGTTAGGGGTAGGGGTAGGGGTAGGGGTAGGGTAGGGTAGTAGGTTAGGTTAGGGTTAGGTGTAGGGTTAGGGTTAGGGTGTAGGTTAGGGTTAGGGTTAGGGTTAGGGTTAGGGTAGGGTTAGGGTAAGGGTTAGGGTTAGGGGTAGGGGTAGGGGTAGGTAGGGTAGGGTTAGGGTTAGGGTTAGGGGTAGGGTTAGGGTTAGGTTAGGGTTAGGGTTAGGGTTAGGTTAGGGTAGGTG
>NW_027457714.1:32500-35000 GCF_050624435.1 Tenrec ecaudatus
TTAGCGTTAGGGTTAGGGTTAGTGTTAGTGTTAGGGTTAGGGTTAGGGTTAGGGTTAGAGTTAGGGTTAGGTTTAGCATTAGTGTTAGGGTTAGGGTTAGAATTAGCGTTAGGGCTAGTGTTAGGTTTAGGGTTAGCGTTAGGGTTGGGTTAGCATTAGCGTTAGGTTTAAGGTTAGGGTTAGCGTTGGGTTAGCATTAGCGTTAGGTTTAGCGTTAGGGTTAGGTTTAGGGTTAGCGTTAGGGTTAGGGTTAGCGTTAGGGTTAGGGTTAGAGTTAGGGTTAGGGTTAGGGTTAGGGTTAGCGTTAGGGTTAGGGATAGGGGTAGGGTTAGGGTTAGGGTTAGGTTTAGGGTTAGCCTTAGGGTTAGGGTTAGGGTTAGGGTTAGCGTTAGGGTTAGGGTTAGGGTTAGCTGTAGCGTGAGGGTTAGGGTTAGGGTTAGGGTTAGCGTTAGGGTTAGCGTTAGTTTTAGGGTTAGGGTTAGCGTTATGGTTAGGGTTAGGGTTAGGGTGCGGGTTAAGGTTAGTGTTAGTGCTAGGGTTAGGGTTAGCGTTAACGTTAGGGTTATGGTTAGGGTTAGGGTTAGGGTTAGGGTTAGCGTTAGCGTTAGAGTTAGGGTTAGGGTTAGGGTTAGGCTTAGGTTTAGGCTTAGGGTTAGGCTTAGGGTTAGGCTTAGGGTTAGGCTTAGGGTTAGGCTTAGGGTTAGCGATAGCGTTAGGGTTAGGGTTAGCGTTAGCGTTAGGGTTAGGGTTAGGGTTAGGGTTAGGGTTAGGGTTAGGGTTAGGGTTAGGGTTAGGGTTAGGTTTGGGTTAGCGTTAGCGTTAGGGTTAGGGTTAGGGTTAGGTTAGGGTTAGGGTAAGGGTTAGGTTTAGGGTAAGCGTTAGCGTTAGGGTTAGGAATAGGTTTAAGGTTAGGGTTAGGGTTAGCGTTAGGGCTAGGGTTAGGGTTAGGGTTAGGGTTGGGTTGGCGTTAGCGTTAGGGTTAGGGTTAGGGTTAGGCTTAGCGTTAGGCTTAGGGTTAGTGTTAGGGTTAGGGTTAGCGTTAGGGTTTGGGTTAGCGTTAGCTTTATGGTTAGGGTTACGGTTAGCGTTAGGGTTAGGGTTACGGTTACGGTTTGGTATAGGGTTAGGGTTAGCATTATGGTTAGGGTTAGGGTTAGGGTTAGGGTTAGGGTTAGTGTGAGGGTTAGGGTTAGGGTTAGCGTTAGGGCTAGGGTTAGGGTTAGGGTTAGGGTTAGGGTTGGGTTGGCGTTAGCGTTAGGGTTAGGGTTAGGTTTAGGGTTAGCATTAGGGTTAGGGTTAGTGTTAGGGTTAGGGTTAGGGTTAGGGTTAGGGTTAGAGTTAGGGTTAGGTTTAGCATTAGTGCTAGGGTTAGGGTTAGGGTTAGCGTTAGGGCTAGGGTTAGGTTTAGGGTTAGCGTTAGGGTTGGGTTAGCATTAGCGTTAGGTTTAGGTTTAGGGTTACCGTTGGGTTAGCATTAGCGTTAGGTTTAGCATTAGGGTTATGGTTAGGGTTAGCGTTAGGGCTAGGGTTAGGGTTGGGTTAGCATTAGCGTTAAGTTTAGCGTTAGGGTTAGATTTAGGGTTAGCGTTAGGGTTAGGGTTAGCGTTAGGGTTAGGGTTAGGGTTAGGGTTAGGGTTAGGATTAGGGTTAGGGTTAGGGTTAGGGTTAGCGTTAGCGTTAGGGATAGGGTTAGGGTTAGGGTTAGGGTTAGGTTTAGGGTTAGCCTTAGGGTTAGGGTTAGGGTTAGGGTTAGGGTTAGCGTTAGGTTTAGGGTTAGGGTTAGGGTTAGGGTTAGCGTTTGGGTTAGCGTTAGTTTTAGGGTTAGGGTTAGCGTTATGGTTAGGGTTAGGGTTAGGGTTCGGGTTAGGGTTAGGGTTAGTGTTAGGGTTAGGGTTAGGGTTAGGGTTAGAGTTAGGGTTAGGGTTACGGTTAGGGTTTGGTATAGGGTTAGGGTTAGCATTATGGTTAGGGTTAGGGTTAGGGTTAGGGTTAGGGTGAGGTTTAGGGTTAGGTTTATCGTTAGGGCTAGGGTTAGGGTTAGGGTTAGGGTTGGGTTGGCGTTAGCGTTAGGGTTAGGGTTAGGTTTATGGTTAGGGTTAGGGTTAGCGTTAGGGTTAGGTTTAGCCTTAGGGTTAGGGTTAGGGTTAGGGTTAGAGTTAGGGTTAGGTTTAGCATTAGTGTTAGGGTTAGGGTTAGGGTTAGCGTAAGGGCTAGGGTTAGGTTTAGGGCTAGCGTTAGGGTGGGGTAGCATTAGCGTTAGGTTTAGGGTTAGGGTTAGCGTTGGGTTAGCATTAGCGTTAAGTTTAGCGTTAGGGTTAGGTTTGGGGTTAGCGTTAGGGTTAGGGTTAGCGTTAAGGTTAGGGTTAGGGTTAGGGTTAGGGTTAGGGTGAGGGTTAGCGTTAGGGATAGGGATAGGGGTAGGGTTAGGGTTAGGGTTAGGTTTAGGGTTAGCCTTAGGGTTAGGGTTAGGGTTAGGGTTAGCGTTAGGGTTAGGGTTAGG